>NW_025544730.1:591284-750929 GCF_011800055.1 Colletotrichum gloeosporioides
TTACTAGCTATAATTATAGATCTAATAATTTCCTACTATATAATAATATAATTAAGATCTATTATAATTATATAATAAAGATTTAGATTACTTATTAATATTTAATATTTATAGCTTATCCTCTCTTTTATAGTTTAATATTATTAAATATATACTCTATCTTATTAAAGTTAATAAATAAATAGTGGAAATAGCCCTTAATCTAAAGTAGATAATACCTAATCTTTATAGTGTAGTTATATAGATATTCTATAAAATCCTAAGTATTATTCTTATTATTATTCTACTTTAAATATATCTTTTTAATATATCGCTTTAAATCACTAAAGTACTCCTTAATAGGGTTAAAGTTTAGTGAATATAGAGGTAGAAACTTAAGATTAATACCTAATACCTAGTATAAATCCTTAATTTTAAGTATATAATAGTAGGAGAGGTTATCTATAATAATAATAGAGTTTAGCTCTAGAAAATGCCTATACTTTAGGATAAAGTACTCCTATAGCTAATAAAAGAACCTATTACTATTAGTTATACTATAGTATATAGTTAAGTATAAGATACTACTTAACATAAGGGCTAATAGGATTTATATATAAGAGTTCTAAAACTAATTAATCTCTATAGTTTAAAATATAGTAAGCCTTTTTAGTGCCTATTTAGTCCTCTATATCCTAATATCCTTATTAATACTAGATTTATTAATAAATACTAGCTAGTTAGGGTAATATTATTATATATAGTATAAGTACTTATATTATAATTTATTACTTCACTAAGTAGTAATAATTATAAACTTCTTATTTATCTAGCTAAATATATTTAACTATTAACTAATTATAGAATAACTAATCTAAATCTTAAAGGCTTTAAATAGGAAATCTTATATCTCTTTAAGGGATAGGTTACTATAATACTATAGTAGTTTAAGAAGCTCTATATAATGCTATATTTCTATCTTTTATTAACTTTAGTAGTACCTCTTATATCTCTATACCTTACTAATAATATTATATTATAATCTATATTATTAAATTATTTGTTTAGTATAGCTAATAATACTTACTAGTTTATAGGTCTTTTAGTCTTTAAATAGTAGTATTATTGCGATTATTAATAGTTATAAATTTAATATTCTAGGTACTATTATATTATTATTATCGCTTAGTGTCTTTCTTAGTATATCTAATATAATAAACTATAGATATATACTAATTAGTAGTAAACTATAAGTAACTAGATATTATCTATATAGTAGTAAACTCTTACTTAATATTATAAATAAGTTAAGCTATTAAGGGATTTATTACTCTAGTTAACTACTAAAGCTATTTACTCTAAAGAACTATATTAAACCCCTTAGTATACTTTTATATTACTTAGAGTTATATAAAACCTATACTAAGTAGATATATAAAGCTATACTATAGGTCTCTTCTCCTATTCCTTAGTAATATTATCTTAATCTCTTATAAGATTTACTAGTTAATTAGTATAAGGATAAGGTAACTAGCTAGGTTAGTAATACTTTTATAGGTAAATTAACTACTATAGAGGTATTAGATATATACTTTATATCTCTATTATATAGTTATATATTTAAATACTACTATAACTATAATAATTAATAGCGATTGAGGTACTGGCGATAGGTTTGATGCGTTTTGTATGCGATGCGGCAAAATACGCGTTATAGCGTAAAATTAGCTTTTTTTTATGTTTTTGCATAAGCGGGGAAAAAAAGGGGGGGCGGACGCTGTTAACGCAACGGACTGTACCACACACCATGTGCTGATAAACCAGACATCCCCGGCTGGCTCAATATTCACAATGAAGGTCAACCATCACCATTCTATACAATGAAGGTCAACCATCACCATTCTATACCCCAACATCACCGAACCATATGTCACTGGCGGATGGAGCATGCCGCAAGAGTAGAATCAGTTCACACACTCAGTTCTGTAACCGCCGAGAGTGGCGCAGAACGACCTCGGAGATAACGGAATACGATGAAGCAGCACAGGTGGACGGGTTCTGAAATTGTGACGAACCTTTACCAGCTGAAGTTTTATTACTTCAATGGGAGAGTTACTCGGCTTAGCTTGAGTTTGTCGATCTTGAAGTAATATCCCGAAAAGATGCCCATAAGAGGATCTTGGTTGCCCACCTAACGTGAAATTGGACAGGGACCTCCCCTGAAATAGCGTGTTCGTGGCCTTGAATTCCATAGCTTAAATCTGAACAAGCCTTGGGGACTCCGCGGTGAACTGCATCTTATAAAGCTTAGAGGCGTGATCAGTCAATCCAAATATGCCTTCTCCCCAGCTCGGGACGTAGTCTGATAACCGCCATGGCTCTCTTGTATCAGAGCTGAAGCACTCAAACACCAAGAAGCATGCTCAACTAGCCAAGCGGCTATGTCCCAAACTAAGGAAAAGGAGAAATTGCAACGGCACATCTGTCATACAAGGACAAAATCGCCAAGCTTTAGGGTTTCGAGGCAGCTTCTGGCCAGAAGAGGCGCAGACATCACTGAGGAAACGAGAACGAGCAGTCACAGCAGTGGCGATAGACTATAGCAAATCCAAGTGATGTTATGATGCAATCACAACTCGAACAGCGAATGCACCCTTTTCCCTTATGAGGGTGTTGCCAAGGGCCAAGTGGAATATTGGATCATGAGATGGAGTGGTCATTAACGCAAGCGGTCCTCTAATAAGGACACCTCCATTATCAGCGTAAATGTAGTCGGCGGAGGAAGCACCACCCACAACTAAATACCGATTACTTCGCTCTTTCGAAATTTCCCGCTGATGGCGATGGTCCCCGCTCATCCCAAGTTTAGAGAACTCAAGGCGGGTAAATCGGCGGCACTTGGGCCACGAACGGGTTGTTTTGTGTGTATGCACGTTTCAAAACGGACGTACACACCAACCTTATCTGCACCGACACACGAAGTATGCCAAAACGAAGACAGCCCCAGGTGAGTTCGGAAAAAAAGAGTTCATACAAGTGGCTATATTTGGCACCGTTTCAAATCGGCATGTAGGGATACTGACGTAGGAACGTCTGTCAAAGTCAGTCTTGCTCCCGTCGTTGTGATGGACGAGGGGCCGTGCCTCTTATAACGAACGGCCCTTCCAGCATCCCACGGCCATGGAAGTGTGTTCCTTCATCCTACGCTGCACAAGACAATGGACGCCAAGGACAACCAGACCTACCCGCGCAACGCCATCAGCCTGGAGTCCCTGCATCCAGCTGAGCCAAGCCCGGAGGTCGACAGCAAGAAGGACAGCCCGGTTACCTCGTCCGTGTCGGCGCCGCCTACCATCTTGGACGTGCCTACCAGCGAGGAAGATACGCCAGGAGATGCAGATCCGACAAGCGAGGCTGATGCGAAGCTGAAGAGATGGGCCCGATGGGCTCTTTTCGTGATGGCGTTCTTCATGGGTGACGTTTCAGACGGTCTTGGTCCCTTCCTTGGAGTTTATCTTCAAGAACACGGATGGGCTCCCGGGTTGCGCGGGTCAGTTCAGACAGTGAGCGGCGTGGCTACCATTCTGGCTACGGGGCCCATCGGTGCGTTGATAGACGCAACAAAGTGAGTCAGCTGATGCATCGCAATGCTACGGAAATAGCACTAGACGATGGCAAGGTCACTGATACTTGAACTCACCAGATACAAGCGCATGATGGTAGCCGTCTGCGCCCTCCTCGTTGGTGTATCCCAAGGACTCAACCTCCTATCTACACATCCGGCTCTCGTGTTCCTCACGCAGATCGTGTCCGCCGTTGCCGGCACTAGCATGGTGCCTCTGCTTGTTGCCCTCACGCTAGGCATCTGCTCTGATGACAAGAGCAAACATAGCTTCCGCACTCTGAACGGGCGAAATCAGGCGGCTAATCATGCGGGGAACATGGTCAGCGCCGGTCTGGCTGGGCTTCTTGGCTCGCATTTTGGATTGACGGCAGTCTTTTACCTGGTTATGGCATTTTGCGCGGCGACGATTGGTGTCGTGTTTCTGCTACCAGAACGGGCGATTGACCACAGGGCCGCGAGGGGAGGAGGACCTTCCCCTGACGATACCGGTAATCGAGAGGACATGCAAGAGAGGGGAAGAGCAGAGGCCGACACAGAAGCACACAGAGACATCAGCCCTCCAGTCGAAAGTCCAATAACCAGTCCGAAAGGCAAGAAGGAAAGGTTTACGAACAAGTTCACCCAAAGGTTCACGAACAGGGACCCATCAAAGCCTTCCAGAAGTGGTTTCAGGGGGGCCAGTATCCTTCTCAAAAACAAGCCTTTGGGCGTTGTTGCCATCACGATATTCCTGTTCCATCTCGGCAACGCTGCGATTCTCTTCCTCTACGGCCAGGCTCTCGTGGCCACAGGCCAGGGCGACCCCGCCGGAACCACTGGCCTTACCGTTATCATTGCACAGGGTACCATGATCATCATGTCATTCCTGACGGCGTGGCTTGCTGGACGCTCCGGCTACTGGTTCGCCATTCTAATATCCTATGCTGTCTTACCTATACGTGCCGCCGTCGCCGGCCGGGTGATCAAGAGCTGGGGAGTTTGGCCTGTACAGATTCTCGATGGTGTTGGTGCAGGTATCCAGGGCGTCGCAATACCCGGACTGCTGGCCGTCATGATGGCTGGGACAGGGCGGGTTAACTTGGCTTTTGGTGTCGTCGGCGGTATCACCCGCCAGACGGGTGCATCTATCTCGCATTCGCTGGGAGGCTGGATAGCGCAGGAAAGGGGATACAGCTTTGCGCTGTACATCCTGGGTATCTTTCCGCTTTTCTCATTGGCAATATGGGTGGGGTTTGTAAAGATGTTACGGCCGCTCATAGATAAGAAACCCGAAGCAGAGTAGGGACTAGAGTAGGGTAATTGGATCACAGAATCACGAAGGGGTACTGGTCATTGTGCTTGAACTTCAACCGTTAAGCATGGCTGACTTCTATTATCGTATTTGTTGATAATTATACCGCCCTACATGGAACTCAGGCTCCAGTCTCCTTAGCAAGAGCTTCAGCACGGAGAGCCTCTCGTCTACTCAAACTCTGCGGGTCAAGGTATGGCCTCTCGCCAAGACTAACACTCCTTGATCCAGACCTCTCGCCATAATCTCCTTCAAGGTAGTCTGGCGTAGCAGCATGGTACACCGAGCGATTATCCCAGATCGCGACGTCATTGACATTCTGCCAGCGATGTCTAACTTGGAGATCGTGGTTCTCCAGGACGAGTTGTACGAACCAATCCAGAAAGTGCTTCGACTCGTCCTCGGACAGACCATTGATCTTCTCGACGTGATGACCAAAGGCAAAGACACTCTTCCATCCGGTCACAGGGTTTGTGCGGATCACAGGGTGGATGGCCTCGAGAATCTCGCCGACGTTCTCGGGGGCGCCGCGCTCGGACGAGAACAGCTTGAACCCGTTATTATCAGCGGCTTGTTTGAATCCCGGCTGTGCGTAGGTTGCCGTCAAGGTTTCGAGGAACTTTTGCAGAGGTTTAGAGATGCGGTCGTACACCTCGTATCCTGATGCCCAGAGGGTGTCTACAAATCTGTTAGTCAAGACCGCAGTCGGCAAGCGAGAGCGAGAGACGACATACCTCCTCCCGTCTTTGGAAGTTGGGTAAGCCTCAACAGCGCATAGTCGCTGGGAACAGGTTCAAAGGTGATATCGGAGTGCCACTGCGTCCTCTGGGTCTGTTTCTTGTTGTAGTTCAGGTACTTGTACAGGGATAGCTTCTTCGCGTTCGCAGATGAAATGACGCTGATCTCGTCATCTTTGTCGTTTCCGCGAGCAGCATTGTTGACGGGGTGGATATGAAGCTTCGACGTGGCCGGCTTGCCCGAAAGTTCGCCGAGTCGCTGGACGAGTTCCTTCTGGAGGTCGTTGTCGACGTTGTCCTGCTTTCGGAAGAACACAACACCACGTTGTGAAACTGGAAGGATTAGTACGAGGACTTTGGGGTGGAAGATATACCTACTGGTGATGGCGAGATCGCGGATGAGGTCATCGGAGTTGGGCGCTCTGAGGAGCTCCTTGATGTCGAGACTGGGGAATTCGCGACCGATGATTGGGGTGCTGTCGAAGTGCTCGTACTTATCCAACGCGCCACTCAGCTTTAAGGGCTCTTTGTGACCAATGAGAACCTTTGGAAGCTCCTCCTCTTGGAGTTGAGGATTCTGAACAGCCAAAGACTCCTTGATGGGAATGGTCTTCGAGGGAGCCTCTTCGGGCTTCTGAGCTGTCGCTGTAGCTGCCGGCGCCATTGTCAATAATGTGAGAGCTGAAATTCGCTGTATCAATATTATTAAGGTTGCGACCGCCTCGCGCAGAAGAACGGGCGCTTTCTGTTCCTTATAAACAACAGCAGTCGCTCCCACACCACAAACGGAGCGGCATTGCTCAGACTTGGGACGAGTTTACGCGATATCGCGCGATATGCAACTTGGATTTTGTCATGGATGGACATCAGACCTTGGCACCAATAGCTGTCTTCAGCATCTATCATCGAACATACTGAATGGGCGAAAACGAGCCCAGCGGAACTCGGCGGCACATGTCCACGCCGAGTCGGAGCCGTCAGCCCGGCCCGCGACCCTCCATCTCGCCGCATCGTTTGTCTTGGCCAAAGTATCACGATGCGGGGAACCAATGGCAAGGCAATTGTTTCGAAAGACATGTTGAGATACCGAGCAATCAGTAGCGACATGTTTGGAAGAACCAGGGATCATGGGTGCAGCCGGTGGCGCAATTTTGGGACTGATCGCGAGCCGCGAGCGACCCCGCGACAGCTGACCAATACTTTCAGAGGGATTTGCCCGGGCTGCGGAGATATTTCGTCTCAATTCTGAGTAACGCGACTCGTTGAAGATTGGAATGTGCATTGCTTGCCATGTGCGCGGGGTCGAGAGCAACTTTGGAGTCCTGGGCGTCGTGGCTCAAGAACACGGTGGCTGGAGTGTGGCTAGTTCCTGAACTCCGTATCTACTTACCTTGCTGAGATTCTATGACAATCGCTGGTGATAAAGAGCAGCAGTTGATTGTGGTATGCGATGACGAATGAAGATGGATCCGACTTTGGGGATGTGGCTGCTGTCATTCAGATCTGTCCAAGCAAACAAGCGCCGATCTAGACCTGCCCGCCCGCCGACGTCATCGATCTGTCACTGATTTGAGCGCAGCTTTCGCTAGTTATTCTGCACCAGCGTCAGGTGTTGAGCGACTCGTTTTTGAAGATATCTACTGCGATCATCTTTAAATAATTCCCAGATCTGAAACCAAGAACTCATCAGTAACAATACCTGGAATACGCCAGTTAGCACATTAAAACACTACAATGTCTCAACCACCCAAGGCCGAGGCCTACACCTCATCATCGAACCCTGCATCCCGCAACCCTGCAGAGAACACAGCTGCACAGCAAAGCGAATCTAGCGCACGCGATGCAGTCCTCGGTCGCACGCCGTTTCCGCAGTCGCAGTCGAGGTCTGCCGACGATGCGGTGCCTAGCTCCCTAGGTCAAGGTGTGCATTCCTCCGGCCCCGTCGATGCTACGGAGCAGCGCAACACGGCATACAGCAGCACAGGCGCAAGCCGAGGGCCAGAGAACCCGAACGTCGAGGCCGAGCAGATGGAGACTCTGGCGGAAGGCAAGGTTGCGGATGCTGTCGATCGGAAGAGCGGGGCGCAGAAGGTCCCCGGCCAGGACGTGCAGTTTGACGATTACGCGAGCGGCCTTGAGAGGTGAGTTTACTTAGCGACTAGAGGATCCCAGGATATCGCTAATGATGTGCAGGAAGAAACAAGAGCAGCAAGAGGCAAGACAAGCTGTAAAGGATGCCAGAAAAGAGGGGGTCGACGTTGACGGCGGGATGGGGCAGAGAGATTGGAATGAAAGTGGCAGAGATGTCTGAGTACAATATTTCGCCCAGAACTTCAGGAATGAGACCCGAAACTTGATAGATGCCACTGTCGCATCGGCGGCGGGAATGAGGGGCAATTGAGTTTGAGACTATGGCGAAGTCAATCGGACGGTCTCGGTCGCATATGCTAGGCGACAAAAGTGTTGAATGGTCATCGAAGACCGACCAGCGACAGAAGTTGAGAACCAAATCAGCAAAAATGCAAAAGAATTGGTTCTCCCCTTCCAGAATCGAACTAGAGACCTTTCGATGACAATGAAACCATTACAGTCGAACGTGATAAACCAACTACACCAAGGGGAGTGACGGGGCTGAGCCCCGCTCGGTGTGATTTGATGAGCACCACTCCGAACTCACATACTAAGTACTACTGAGCTTAGGGCATGTTGCAAATGCCGCATTTCTCATTGCTTTCCGCTTCCATTTTTTGCGCTTGCACCAAGGTGGGGAGCACAAAGTGAGGGGTTTCATTCCACTGCGTCGCGAGCCCTTCCGCGGAATCCACAGAACCACTTCCCCGGCCGAATTCAGACTCGCCTGCAGCCTGCAACGCAGCATCTTGACCTCCAATTGGGCGCGGATTCCCCAACCGGTTCCGATGCTCCATCGAAGCCATCACCTAAGAAATGGGCGTGTAGCTCAGTGGTAGAGCGTCCGCTTTGCATATCCTCAGCGATGTCTGCGGAAGGTCCAGGTTTCGATCACCTGCCCGTCCATCCTAGTTCGTAGCCCATTATGATCAGTTTCTTTTGCCTTTTTGCCCTTCTTGGACGTGACGCCTTCTGTCAACATTGCGCGGATGACGATTACTCAGCCAAAGTCAACTGGAGCCCGATCCACTTTTCGTTTTCAATCTGAGGAACAAGATCTACGTTGAAGCTACTGGACGAGGCTTGATAAGACTAATGCTGTCCATGAAATGATAGAAGGTGTCAAGTCATTGCATTCGTTTCTTACATATAACCGTAGGTAATGCCTGACGTCTTGAACCCAGAAGCATATGCAGATGTGGCAACCACAACCCAGTTGAAGTTTGGTGTTGAAATCGTGTAGAATACATATGTTACCTTAGGTTTGGGAGATATTTCCTGCTGGTGAATTCTTCAATCGCCTTGAGCACTTTCTCACTAATGGTTCCGAATTGTAAGGCGTCGCGCGTGTTAACACATCCCAGCTCACTTCTCAAGGCCAGCAAATACAAGTTGATCAGTGAACGACGACAAATGCTGATTGACGAAACTGGTCTTTTATCTGTATCTTCTCTGTACTTAATTGGCAATTTAATGCTTAGGCCATAGACCATAGCCCTTCATCTGTAGAGAGTTCGTCTTGTTTACGGTTTACCTCCCTTCTTGGGGCCATTTACATTGCCATAGTGGGCAAGATTATACACCGCCACATTCCCGTTATGGCCGTGGTCTCCCGGATAATAGGTACCCGTCCCTAAGCCGGGAACTTTCACGCTGGCACGATGTCAGCTACAGGTCAACTTGATCAATATAGAGCGATGGAGGATCAAGCAAATCAACCAAACGCAAAGGACGGGTTGGGAACAGGGGAACAGGGTGAAGAATGGCAACATACTGGATGGGCTTCCCATTGTGCTTCTGCTCAGCGACGGGAACCGCAGCTGCAAAGGGAACAGCGAGTAGGAAGAAGAGAAGACTTCGAGAATACATTGTTCTTCTCTAGAAACGGGCGTCTGTTGGAGATCTTGTTTCTCGGAGATTCTCGGAGAGTTGTCAGAGCTGTATAGCCTGCTCACCCATCATTATCCGTGGGGGAGGAATTCGCTCCTCTTTATATGCTTATCTGTCAAGGTCAATGAGAGCGGCCACGACACACCTTGTCCATAGTTGCTCGATCTCATTGCGTCGGAAGTTACCATCGGGCGTTAAAACGGAGAAGTTTTCCCTTTCGCAGTCCTTTTGGATGGAGGATGCTGGAACCTCGATTGAGTTAAATCGCAAGATGCTTTCAGTAGTGTCTACGCTTCATTATGCGCAAGATAAGCATTGTGGGCCAGCGTATTCTCTCCGAACGAACGAATGGTCTATGACCAAGCGCGATTTTAGACTACACTATTTATCCGGCGGCCACAGTTGGACCTACATATGATCATCACTCACGTTCGAAGCTTGGGCAATGTCAAAAGAGGCTTGGGTGAGGGATGAACTTGAGTCAGGGAACTCAAGGTTTGCTAGGCTTCCTCAACTATGGTAACCTTTTGTAGTCGTAAGCAGTTCCCAACCTAAACGTGAAATGGCCAATGACTAACCACATACATGCATGAGTGCTCCGGGTTATTTTGAACAAGTGCTAAAATCCTCTTAGTCCGTACTTTGTTTTCCGAAGTACTCGAAAGAGCTTACGTGAGTGTTCGGGTGATTCCTGCCATCGCGCCCGTTGGCGAGTCATAATATTGACACATGATCAGACCAACTACGCGATACAGCACACTATGGATTGGCATTGGTACACTCAAAGAATGAGGTTTTCCGTCTTCATTCCCTTCGTAAAATTTCTCAATATTCGACAACAACGCGCTGGAAATAGAGTCATCTGTCATGTTCGGTTCATCCAGGGCTGCGTGACCCTAAGCTGCAGCTCTTACCTAGCCACCGCTGAGTAGAATGGTTGGCACCCAGCCCTTGGGAATAGATATTCTAATGCCAAACTCTGTGCCCGTCATATTTCAGTCGTGGAATCCAGGCAGATCCTGGGGTCAAGCATGGGCACTTCTCAAGTAGTTTTGATCAGTTTGTAATCTCGGTGAAAGCCACTAATGTGTATTTGAACCTTTCGATATGCATGTTGAGGGTTTGGTTCTGGAAGGTACATATCACATCAGCCCACACTGGGTTTGTGTTGGTACTCGACCCCGAATTTTCCGAGAGCCGGGGCTCTCACGGATGAAGGTATCTCCTACCTCTCTCCACTTCCGAACCCTCGCGCCCTTCTTCTTCAACCCTTTGATAATTCTTTTTATAATCGCTTCGTTGGTAGCAATGGTGCTATTTGTACTCTCCCAGATTTTGGCACGCAGTCTTAGGGCTACTAGAAGAACAGAAAATCGACACCTCTGTAACAAGAGAGGCCTTTCCGGGAAAGGCTCAAAGTATTCGATGTACACGTTTGGATCTGCACCGTGTGCTAGCAAAGTCTCGAGGATTGGGAACAATTCATCTCTTGTAGATAACGCGGACCGTGCCGTATACCAGGCATGTTGCCAGGGACTGCATCCGTTGAACTGCTTATTTGGATTTGCCCCATGTGCAACAAATCCGCAACAATCCGCGCATCTAGGCCCCTTACCCACACAGGAGCTGCTGTTGGCGCGCAGGCATAATTAAGAAGCGGTCGACCCTGTTTGTGAAGAGATTGACAGCCTCCATTCCGGAGTCTTGCTCGGACATAGAGCCGCAGACCGTAACGGACAGCGAATGCGAACAAGCTGTCCTGGCACGCAGCACCTTGAGTTGGGAAGTCGTCGAAAGTATCCCACCGGCTCAATCCGCATCTTGTCGTCAGTGCCGTCTCCAAAGCATTCATCATGTCTAGCTGGTGTGTCCCACACTCAATCTCCAGAGTGCGAGCGATTTCCAGGGCAGTTGCCACAATGTCCCAGGGCACGCCTTTCGAGGATGAGGATTTGCGGCTTCGGTTCGAACCACATTTAGCGTGCATGACCAGACTTCGGAAGATTGCGGCTTCAACGTTGAAGTTCTCGAGGGCAGGAATTCCATCCCACACATCCTCTTTCGACAATTATTCCCTTACGGACCGGTGTATTGATTGCACCTCCGGATCATACCAGTCATTTCAGCTGTCAGTTACAGCGGAACTGAACTCAGTCTTGGATTCTGGTGCCGGCTCCATAAGTAGATCGGGGTGAGCCTGATCAGTTGAGGCTCTAAGCTCTATCAAACTAGAGCAGCATATCCTCATCTGTGCTTCGATTGAACGAATTTCTTCAAATGCCCTTTTCAGAGTAAGTTAACCAATCTGGGCTTGGAGTACTGCTTCTGGCTCAACAAGAGCAAACTTCAAGCTCAGTGCCGTCAATGGCCATTTATCCGTGCCATCCATACAAGGTTGATCCTTGGCTTGGAGCTCAGAAATGCCCCGTATGAGCTGAAATGTTTTCGACATGGTCGATTTGTATCTATGGGGAACTCGCCCGAGCATGACGCGGAATGGATCCTCGAGGTCTGTTGGTAGCTCGAGCAGCTTTTCGGCCAACGCACCTATCTCATCATGATTTTGGAAACCTTCGAGCAGAGATCTCACAACCACTTCAACCCAGAGAAAGACCCCTTGAGCGGCTTCCACGACCTCTTCAACAAGATTGGCTGATTCTTCCGGGGCCCGTGATATAAGTTGAAGCATCCTAGGATGATTCCGAAGGTTTTCGTTCACATAAAAACATCACTATGAGTTAAATGGTGAAGCCTCAATTTCGAGCAATTGACGAAAGCCTCCTCGAATGCGTTTTCGGGTTGGCTGGACAGAACAGCTTTGAAAGAGGGTGATTGAGCAGCGGTTGTGAACAACGCCGCGAGTTCCATGAGACTTGTTGTACCAGCGTCAAACTCATCGAGCCCATCGATGAGGAGAACCAGTCTTATGGGAGCCCCGGAGATGTCCGTCAACCCTGGCGTTGTCAGGCAAGAGAACGCTAGTTTAAGTTCTGGTATAGTTGGGGAATGATGCTTGTCAATGCGTTGTACGAACCCGGCGTCAAATATTCTCTCGGCGAGCTCGGGGCATTCCTCAAGAGCTTGAAAAACAACAGATCGGAGCAAGCCTTCCAGCGACCTTTGCAAATGCGTCCCTGGATTCCACAGAAGTAGAACGACCATTCCAAAAGACAGCTACTGGAGCACCAGTCACGTAAAGAACTGCGAGTCGTCGTATCGGTACGCAGCAACTTCATGAGCGTCGATTTACCCGACCCAGCCTTTCCTGAA
The DNA here is from genome assembly GCF_011800055.1 of Colletotrichum gloeosporioides. Classification (NCBI taxonomy): domain Eukaryota; kingdom Fungi; phylum Ascomycota; class Sordariomycetes; order Glomerellales; family Glomerellaceae; genus Colletotrichum; species Colletotrichum gloeosporioides. Next base: position 604,207 of record NW_025544730.1, read on the forward strand.
ATCCAGTATATTCCGGCACCGTGTTACATCCATTCTCGGAAGTCTGTCCATGTTGCTTTGCTTGCTCCTGTGGGCGGCTTCCGGTAAATCCATTCGAAGGTGCCTTTGTGAGCCGGGTTGATGTTATGGAATCGGTCGCTTTCTTGGGGGAAATAGAGAGAGTCAAGCAAACTATCTAATACCACCCCCTTAGCCTTCAGATTTTCGTCTCCCTTCGCCGACCTGGGTGGTTGCGGCCTCACGTCGGGCATATCACGAAGAAGAGAGACAAGCTCAGTGTGCCGCTCATCCTGAATGGCAGCATACTCTTCGTGGAAGATACGTAGACGCTTTTCCACGGCGCTATTTGCGTCCTGGCCTGCCTCGATCTCCCTGAGGAGGGCCCGGGTCTGTGTATCTATCGTTACCATGTCGGGGATCTCGTGAACCTTTCTGGCCATTGGAACTACGATATCGAACAAAATTTGTCCGCGAAGCGTCTCCAGCCGGGCCTTCTTCTCTTCGATCCTACTGTGGCTCCGCATCGTAAGATCTGCGACCTTAAGCTTCGCCACGAGCTTGCTCGAACTCATGACAGACAGTTCCTCTGCAAGACGCACCAACTCCTTTGAGAGCTTCTGACACTCCTCAACAAGGTTCCTAAAAGCCTGCCATGATTCTCAGTTCTACTGCAAGAAAGCATTGTTGAGAGAATGTCACCTCATCGTCGTTTTCAGCCCACGATTGAGATGCGATTTTCGCGTTCGATGCTTGCAGGCTGCGGCTGACGCTGACAATGTCCCGCGTGGCGGCCGACGAGCCCGCATCCTTGACCTGCCCCAGAGTCTCGAGGAAAGACTTGGAGATGTCAACGACCGACAACACATTGACAGCTAAACCGAATGCCGATAATGGGTCCATTGTGCCGAGCGCGAGGTGCAGCTTGCGTTGCTGAGCAAAAGCGCTGGCGGCGAAGGAAGCCCAGCTGTGCCAAAGCGGCACAGGAGACGAGGAGGATAAGCAGCTGAAAAGATTTGGGCTGCCGGTGTCAGGTGATCACTTGTTGTTGGATAATAGCAAGAAAATGAGAAACGATTGCAAAGTTCTGAGGTATGGATCCGACCAATCGCTGCCTAGGTTGTGTTACTTCGTCCACTCAGATGTCGGAGCGTGTGCTGCAGGAGTAGCTGAAGAGGCAGTGCTGGAAGCAGGCAGACTTGCAAGGCAACTACTGCCGTCTTTACGAGCGCATCTACATCGAAAGTCCGTCATCGATATGAATTCAAGGCTCAACGAGATCTTAAACAAACCCGGGAGAAATTGGAATCTTTCATTCCCGACTGATGTAGAGTATTTTCCAAACGGGACAATCCGGCCATATTGTCGACTCTGGACATGGAGCCGCGTTACTCGCTCATCGCCAGAGCTGCCTCGCCCACATGAAACCTTGCCACTCACTTCCTCCGTCTCCAAATGGGGGGATAATAAACTGAAAGCAACGACGAATAGAGTGAGACGATGGTGTCCCTCGTCACTCAATGATGCTCTAGACCAACTACAGTGACGAAGTCTGGAACCACCAGTGAAGCAGCAAGCTCCGCAGACCCGAGAGGGCGCAAACAAAGTGCCTCATTCGTCGTTAGATCTGATTGTTTGTCCCTGAGAGATTGGCACTAGGAACATTACCCTAAACACTTTATATGTCTTAGGTCGAGGAAGGTGCGAAGTCAAGTTTGCACACGGCCCAGATGACAAGGTCACATTAGTTTGCCCAGGTACGAAAGATGATGTATTCGAAGGGACACTGTCTCACTCTCAAGTGCGTGGAATGACGACAGAACAGATGACGATGACAGACATGAGTAATAGCGGGCACACGAATCATAGTGTTGTCACAGAAAGAAAGGCAACAGCATGTAGATGGGCAGAATTTGATTATTAGGTACATCCTATTAAAACGACAAGACAACCGATTCCCTCCTCCACCTCGATGCAAATCTTCAAGTCATGATGCAAGGCCCCTTCAAGGCCCGCTCAACTGCTCCTCATCTCTCAACTCGACATACCCTCCTTCACCTCTGGGTATCAGCCGTTGAATCATGACTCTAGCTTCTAGCTTCTTCTCATGCAACGTATCATCTTCGTGATAGTGGTATCATGTACTCTTGTTCGCACAAACATGTCAATAAAACTTTGACACAAACTCGACAAATGCAGTTTCGGTATCTCAAAATTCAAACAATTCAGACCTTGTCGTCCGCGCTGGTGTTGGGGGAGCCCTCGCCGGTGCGGGTGTCACCCGACAGGTTGGTGTTGGTGCGCATCTGGGAGCGGCTGCGGCGGCCGGTGGACTCGCCGGTGTCCTTGCGGCCGAAGGATGCCCAACTCTTGAAGCTGGACATAGTCATGGTCTTCTTGAAGTCGCGGCCCTCGTCCTCGCCGCCCTGGCTGAAGGCGCCGCGGACAACCTTGTGGTCCTCGAGCAGGTGGAAGGTACGCTTGACGAACTTCCAGGCCTCGACACCGACGACGTAGAGGATGGTGAAGCCGACAGAGATACCCCACTCCCAGGTGATGCCGACGTGCTTGAACAGCTTAGTGTTAAGCTGGGGGATGTAAACAACGGGGAAGACAGAGAGGGCGCCGAGGACAACAGCCCAGAAGAGGAACTTGTTGGCGTAAAGGTCCTTAAAGAGGGGGAACTTGCTGGGATCCTCGGGGTTCAGGCGGAACATGGAACGGCGCAGGTTCTTGAACTCCCAGGCGGAGATGAGAATGATCCAAGTAAGCTCGGCAAAGACAGCAGCACGGGCGCGGAAGACAGGACGACACGCCTCGCTGAACTCCTTGTTGCAAGCAGAACCAAGGTTGCCGTCGTTGGCTCCCCAAACGATGATGACGAAGGTGCACATGGTCAGCGCGCCCATGATGATGCCGTAGACAACCATATCCACAAGGATCTGGTTGGTGAAGACACCGCGCTTCTTGTTTTGAGGGGGCTTGCGCATAACATCAGCGGCAGCTTCCTCACGACCGAGACCGAAGGCAGGGAAGGACGAGGTAACCATGTTGATCCAGAGAATCTCGAGAGGCGAGATGGGGAAGACGGAGAGAGAATCACTGTCCCGGAAGGCGAGACCGCACACCAGGAGAATGACTTCACCAACGTTGGAGCTGAGCAAGTGGAGGATGAACTTCTGGATGTTGTCGAACATGCGACGACCCTGGCGAATGGCAGCGACAATAGAGTTGAACTTGTCGTCAGTGAGCACAATCTTGGAGGCAGACTTGGCGACGTCAGAACCAGAACCCATGGCAATACCGACATCAGCACGAGCAAGGGAGGGGGCATCGTTGACACCATCACCAGTCATGGCCATGAAGGCATTGCGACGACGCAGGGCGTCAATCATGCGGGTCTTGGTTTCGGGAGCGCAACGAGCGATGACGAGAGGCAATTCCTCAAGAGCATCAATCTCAGCGTCGGTCATCTTGTCAAAGTCGGTGGCCTTTTGAACGACAGCCTTGGCGATGCTATCGGGCAGGACGCCCAGGTTCTTGGGGATGATGCCGACTTCCTTCGCAATGGCCTTGGCAGTCTCGGGGTGGTCACCCGTGAGCATGTGAACCTTAATGCCGGCGGTGGAGCATTCGGCGATGGACGCCTTGGTCTCGCGGCGAGGAGGGTCGTAGATACCGGCAAGACCGAGCAAAGTAAGGCCTTGCTCAACCTCTCCGCGGAGCTCTTCTTCCTTTTCGGTAGGGACGGTAGACTGGTTGGTGGTGAACTTGCCATTCCAATCACGGTAGCCAATGGCAAGAACACGCTGGCCCTGAGAAGCAAGGTTGTTCATCTGCTCGAGGACCTCTCCCTTGAGCTCCTCAGTAAGCTCCTGCCGAGCATCGCCGAAGCCAAGATGGGTGCAAAGATCCAGGATACGCTCAACGGCGCCCTTGGTGAAGACCAGGCTGTTGTCGTGGCCCCAGATATCGGCAGTCTCATCGCCCTGGGGAATATCGTAGATAACTGACATGCGCTTGATGGAACTGTCGAAGGGGAACTCAGCCAGCTGATGCCAGCCCTTGCCCTCAAGGAACTTCTTGCCAAGTTTGAATCGGTGGGAAAAGACCTGAAGCGCAATCTCGGTAGGCTCGCCGGTAGTTTGCCACTTGGCCTCCTCCTCATCATATCGGACGGTGGCTAGGTTGCAAAGAGCGGAGGACAGAAGGAAGGCCTTCAGAGGTGGGGTCATCTCGGCGTCGACCTCTGGCTCGGGTGCCTTGGCGGGCTGCTTGTTCTGGAGCTTCTCCTCGGGGACGTCGAACTTGAGAACGGCGGCGGAACGCTCCTGGTCGTAATCACGCTTGGGTGCTTCCTCAACCTTCTCTTCCTCCTTGGACTCGGTGTAGGTGACCTTGCCCTTGGTGGGGTCGGAGGGGTTTTGGGAGTCGCGAACAGTGTAGGTGTGGGACATGGGGAGCCAGGCCTTGCGAACAATCATGGCGCCCTGAGTAAGGGTACCGGTCTTGTCGGAGCAAATGTTGGTGACACCGCCGAGAGCTTCCAAGGCGGACAAGTCTCGGACAACGACGTTCGCCTTGCGCATGACAGTGACGGCAACGACCATGGTGATGGTGAGTACGCTGTCGGATAGTTAGATAGACTTCTTCGACGACTAACAGGAAGACTTACGCAACGAGAGACTCGGGGATAATAGCGATACCAAGAGACACGGCGTAGATGATAACTTCGCCAGTGACGTCGAACTTGTGCGCACCAAAGACGATCATGGCCAAGATGATGGCACAGCCGAAGAGCAGGTAGGCCAGAGCAGCAAGCTTGCGCTGCAGGGGAGTTCCCTCGGTGAGACCCAAGAACTTGCCAACAGCATCGTAGACACGCTTCGTAAGACCGACAACAGGCTGACGCTTGCCGTATTTCTTGTAGTTCATGGAGCGGCCAGGCTTGCGGACCTTCTTCTGGGTAGAGGCGGCGATCTTGCCGACCTCGGTCTGCATTCCAGTAGCGATGACAACGCCGCGACCACGACCCTTTCGAATAATGGTGGTGGCATAGCAGATGTTGAAGCGATCGCCAATGCCGACCTCGCCCTCCTCGGTGGCGGGCTTCTCGGTACCGGGGACCACAATGTTGGCTTCGGTGGTCTTGTCGACGGGAGCGGCTTCACCAGTCAGGGACTGCTCGTCGCAGGACAGGTTCATAGCCTCGAACATGCGCATGTCTGCGGGTACGGTATCACCCATCTTCAGCAGGATGATGTCACCGGGAACGACTTGAGCACTGTATCACGGGTCAGCCGTGCGCCAAGAAGAGGAAGCCAAGATGGCCGAAAGCCAAGAAGACAAAGTGGGGGACTGCGCGCGTGCGCATGCGTGTACGTACTTGGGGATAACCTGCGTCTTGCCGTCGCGCAAAACATTAGCGGAAGGTGCAGAAAGAGAGCGCAGCGCGTCCATTCGCTTTTCAGCGCGGTACTCTTGCCAAAAGCCGATGGTGACGTTGGCGACAATGACGAATGCGAGAACGCCGCCCTCGATGTAGTCGTTGATTGCGAAACTCAGAATCATTGCGAAGATGAGGACCAGCACCATGGCATTGAAAATCTGCTTGCTGAGAATGGTGTACCATGGCACCGACTCGCCGACTTCGAACTCATTCTCGGGGTACTTCTGTTGGGCTTCCTGGACCTGCTGGGACGACAATCCCTTGTCGATGTCGACTCCCAGGGCCTTTGCGGTCTCGTCGACCGACAGGAGGAAGGGGTGCTTCGGGTAGTCACCAGACATGATGTCGAGTCTCTGCTGGCGCCGACGGGAAAGGTGGTTCAATTGGTTTCCATGTACGGGGAAGGTGGGTGGTTGGAACGCTTGGAAAAACGAACGGTGGATGTCGCGATAAAGATTGGCCTCGTGTGGTGGGTGAGGTCAAAAGAAAGATTGGCTTTGAAAACCAAGAAGCTTCTTCGAAGTGGAGAGAAGTGTGTTGACGAGAAGTCTAGACCCGGATGTCGAGAGCAACGGGGAACAAGGCTACCTTTATAGCAGGACAGCGACGCGATGGGTAGACTTGGCTGACGGGGAAGGTTTAGAAACCTTCGGAAGCTTCAGACTTGTGGCTCACAAGGTTTCTAGGATTGGGAAAAAAATCTGGGAGACGCCAAGGCTGGGCAAGATGATAACACGCCCCCCTTCATCCAGCCTCTGGAGGCGTGAGAAGCGTGAGTAGCAAGGCATTCGGTCATTGTGCCGACTGGAAGGCTATGATTGGGCATCAAGACGTTGACCAAGACGGTAGACAAGGGATTTCAACTTGGCAAAAGACCTCTGAGCAAAGAAGTACGCAAGGGTGGTGAGCTTCTTGGCTTTGGAGACGGTTCCAGTGCAAGAATTTGGAGAAGAAAACAGAAGACAGAGACGGACCGGTTGGTGGTGGTTCTCGGGTGACGATGACCTTGGCGGAGCTCTTGGCGGAGGGAAGCGGCGTGGACGGGAGTGGGGCACCGCAGAGGAAGTGGGGACCGGCTCAGGGTGGGTCAGGAAGGCGCGACCTTGACTTGGAGGAAGGTACCTCCTTCTCGTGATGGGTACTTTCTCTGATGGGCGGGAAGGCGCTGCTGCTGTATTATCCGTATCTACCTGCCCCAGGGAAAGAGCGAAGGACGGCAGCCGGGGAGAAGGGAAGGAAGGAGCGGGGAGGAGAGGACGGGCCCGGGGAAGAGAGACCTGCATGGCTACTGAGACGTGCCTCATCAAATGATGGGAGACTCAGAATCTGCCTCTTCCACTCTCATTGCTGCGGTTGAATCCGTTTGCTTTTTCGGTGACACAAACGACGAATGAGGGACCACCGTCCAGGCTGACAGATGTCGCACAACACTGAGTTTGACACCGAAAGTTACCTACGCCATGACCAGCGAAGGGACGAACCACAAGCCAGAACGGCATCTCCAGACGGAGCATCAATCGATCTGGAACCGAACGGAGCCCGGAATCGCAGCTTGCAGAAAACAGAGTGCCGCGCTGCAGGACGTACGACATGACGGCAGCTGCGACAGTCTCTGGTGACGCCATTGGCTCCTTCTCGGCGAATAAGGTTATTTGACGCGAAGAACCAATGGCAAACCGTGACTGCGCCATAGGGAAGGTCCATCACGTGACCTGCTCTGCCTCGATGGCGCACGGACGGTCGGCGATACCGGCGGGGTCTGGGGGCTATCTGTGTTGTGTGATTGGCTGCTGCCTCCACCTGCTGTGATCCCTCTGCTTCTTGGCTCAGGCTTGGGAGCTCCAGCGTGCATTACAGTGGGTGGAGGTACCTTGACAGCCAAGAAGTATAGCCACGGTACTTACGCACCTCAGCGGGCTGGCCGCCTGTGTAGACGTCGCAAGGGGCGATGATTAGCGCCTTGGCTGCTGCGAGAACCCACAGCAACCACTGAGAGCCGCTGGATGAGGTGCTGTGTTTTTTCTGTTTGGCTGTTTGCGTTGCACCTTCTCACTTCTCAGAGTCAGGAAGAATAAAAAAAAAAATGGAACAAGTTCCATGTTGCATGTCGTCGACTTTTCCTCAACAAAAAGCCCCCGAAACACAATCGACCACCTCCTTGCACATCAGATGCCTGGTTTCGGTGGATTGCCCTTGGAGAACTCAATTTGCCTTGTCTGACTCTTACGACAAGGTTTGATATCACGTGTACGCGTCAGCTGACCCAGACGGCGTCCCATTCGGGCCATCTGACAGGCTGACGGAGCGGCGATAGTTTACGGTCGTCCAAGATTGAATTGCAAATTCCGCCCGGCGGAGCGACACCGGACAGCCACCGGCACGCCACTATTCAGTCACTTTTCGCCTGCGCCGTCCGCTGCCAAGACTTCACCTCAACACACCGCGCTGTCATACGCACGACCGCAGCCCGGTCGGGATTCACAAGTTCAACGCGACGAACTCCTGAGGCCTGGGCAGCCGGGCGAAGCAGGGAGCACATGGTGGGCAGAAATTTCACAGCTCCGGGTGACAACTACCGACGGGCACCGCCGTGATTCCGGGGATGGTTCGACGAAAAAGAAACCCCCTTCCGGTTGACGGCGATGGCTATCTCGATTATCGCCGACTTCCTTCGTTACCCGCGGATTCCTGCCATGCCCCGCGCAAGTTACGGAACAAGTGTCGAATTCCTAGAAAATACGACGCACACGACCCCTCGCTCGTCGCTGCGCGTGCGGCCTCGTATGGACATGATGGCCACCCACCGCTGCGACTTTGCCTGCGCCGGCTCTACTTGGCTACTTGGCGTACCCTTGGCAAGTCTTGTCCTACGACTCAACAACGTTGGACTCGCTCCGACGTGGGATGACGGTTGCTGGGCCGCGGGCTAGACATTCCAGACTCTGGGTTTTCGATTTTATCCAGATGCCATGATGCCATGTCGCAGGCGCCGCATACGGGACCCCGACGACACACGGCACCAATTGACCACTAATGACGCCTCAATTCGGGCCAGACACGGGCAAATTTTGAGCTGCTTCTACGAATCGAATCAAGCGACCAACTGCCCCAAGTCACACAGACGTTATTGAGGGGATTCGGAATACGGAGGGGCGCGTCGACGATCCAAGCGCGATTGCTGATCCCAGCTGTCGGTTTCCCTCATTTGAGCCGCCCGACGGTCGCCGGCTCGACGTGCATCGCCAATCACCTTCACCTCCCGCCTACCGCCCGACCACCATCCCGCCCGCCTCGCACAGGACATCGCTCCCGGCGGCTGTTTCTTTGATCTCAAGATTCCTCGCCCTCCATCACCAAGCAACTGGCCCGAATTCCAGTTCTTCGTCGTCCTCGATTTTTGTTCTCCGCATGGTCTGACACAATCACAATCACTGTGGTGGAGTCGCCAAGCGCTTGGCTCTCGCGACCGCGCAAGATGGTGTGGACCAGCCAAGTGACGTAGGAGGTCCAACCTAGCCGCGCTCCCGTCCTGCTCTCTCACTCGTCTCGGGTTTCCTGGTCTCCTTTGGCTCGGACCAAACCGCCAGACAGGTTCGGTCGAACGCTCTTGGCAACGAAACATTTCGCCTCCCGTCGGCTTGGCCCCTCGAACCGTCGATACCCAGGTCGCATCTAGAAACCGTCCCCGTGGTGCTCTTACGAGATGATTCCAGTTCCCTCCAATGCCGTCACTGATTTTGCACCCCGCGCTATCGCCTCCGAACCACTCCCTCGGAGCCGCCGTCTTTCGATATCGTCAGACCATCAACGCATTCTGCGATTCTAGTGGCCTACCCCCGTTTGCGGTAATCTGGAAAATGAGACAAACCACCTGCTGGCCACATGTCGCCGGCCGACCGCCAACAGCCGCCTCGAGACACGGCACATCACCAAAACGTGCCTGCAACGATGATCAGCGCCGGCATCACGACCTAAGCCTTCCACCATCCTCCATTATCCGTCTTGTCCGTCTTGTCCTTCCGAAGCGTTTGCTCCACGGCTTCCCATGAGCTTGAATTACGGCAGTATGCATGCACCCAAGGCTTGGATGATGGCATATGCCCCTTCGCGTGGTTGGGGGCGGCACCTCCAGAGTCCACTCCAGCCTCTACCATTTGTCCGTCGTCGGTTTCAACGCCGTCATCCTACAGAAAAGGAGAGAAAACCCCGCTGGATCTGTGTCGATGCGGTCAAAGAGGGCCCAGGCCGCATTTCTCAAGGGTCCGTTTGCTTGGTTTTTGCTTGTGTCTGCATTCTGCATCGACGCCCTCCTCCACCCGTGAAAGAAAGGCTTGGGCGATTCTTGGCCCTTGGCATATCTGACGTGCTGACCAACGGCTCGACCTCACACTTTTGTCCCACGCCAAGCAAGGTGATCAGCAAAAATGGCTGTCAGCTGAAAGTTTCAAAACCAGCTCGACCGCTTCAGATCGACGTCCTCTGCTTGCCACACCTTATCTTCGGACAAGCCTGGGATGTCTGGGTTGCTTCAGATTCATCGCCTGATGTCTGGTTGATGCTATTGGTGGTCCATCGCAGCCAAGACTTTGGCCGAGATTGGTGATTGAGTAACAGTGATGATGCCCATTGGCCAATGGAACTGACAGTTGCAAACCGTGATACTACATAATGCTGGCTTTTTGTTGACTTTAAATGTTTAAGACTTTTCCGTAAAGCTGTGAGTTGACAATAATAACTGCCAAAGCCTGGGCAGAAGGTTAAGGTAGATAAGCCTCACTTTATGGAGATCTCAGTCGTTTATAACAGAACCCACTGCATGCCATCCAGGTGTTTCTTTGGAAACATACCTATCCAATATACTCGCAAGCCACCATCCTTGAATGGCTTGATTATCGTGCTTCTGACATGTTACTTGTGGCGATGAAAAAAATTGGGAAGCAATAAACCGTGATCAAGTGCCTGCTACAAGACTGCTCTGCGGCAGTTTTCCCATTACCAGATTCCGGACATGTACCGTGATGTCGCCGTTCTGGTACGGGCCGCAACCCCCGCAATATGGCTACGGTAAGTTCACGTGGGTATATTCGTGTGATACTACAAATCTGTCACCTGGTGTATTTCAAGAGGTTGGTTCAGCAACACTTTTTGTTTACGTTGTTGACAAAGATGCGCACGTCGCACTTGACTTCTCGGTGTTGGACCAATATATGAAACCTTCAGCCTGGATCGGCAGCTCAGGGGCAGACACCTTGATACTGGCTCGACTTGGATGACAACGTCAGTCGCTCAGCAAACAGTTGAACAGGCGTTGTAGTTGAGATGATCATTCAACCCGTACCGGGGCATAATGTCTAAGTTGCTAGGGTTCTTATATTGACCTCTTTATTGAACCTACCAGTAAGGAGGGCCTCAGTGTCAGCCATGCCGTGTAAGCCACCCAAACGAACCATTTCGCCCCAACCAGAGAGCTGAACCAAAGAGGCCCCCATAGCAACAGGCATAATATCCTGCCACCTGTACGCTCACTGCTGTACCAAGTTATCATCAAAACTACCTATCACGAAGCCGTGTACCAAGACAAGAGCCCAAAATGCGCGCCGTTACACTCATCGCATATCTCTGCGCCGCGGTAGGGGTCGCCAGTCAGCCGGGTAAACCTCTCCCCTCAAACCATCACCTTGGCTGGACTTGATGAGGAGGTGCTAACGCCGCGAAACCCAGTGAATGGGAATGCCCCGATACCACCGAAACCACCTGCAACTATCGTCCAATTTTGTAGAAACTTGAAGCACGAGAAGATGTCCGTGGATGTGGAGTCGTGTGTATGCAGTACTTCAGCGATAGGGATGGAGCTGTGCGAAGTCAAACCGTGGATCGTCACATACGCGAGGGTTTTGCCTACCACGAGGCGTAGGTGTGTCGATCTTCGTCAGGATGACCGGAATTGCGGCAAATGCAACAACGTGGTATGTGTTCAATCGTCAGCCTTTCTGGCCTCTGCGGGGGGCAATCACGACGGATGTTTGGATGAGATTCAGGAACGCTGTTGTGGCTGACTGCGGATGATGTAGTGTGGGCTACGGGAGTCCTGTTTCGATTTCAAGTGTGTCCCGAAAGTTCTCGAGAAGCCGGCGAACCAGACCGCGCCCGCCAACGGGACGAACGCTGCATAAGAGGCTGAGGTCAACCAGCCCGAGCCCTGCAGTTATTATCCCTGGGATCACAAACAGAAGTGCAGATGCAGACCTGATTTATGCGCCCCTACATCTCCTTCTAGAGTCGTGCGGTAATATCAACGGTGTGCCCACAGGCAGCAAGCTGTGACAACGTTTCAAAAAGGCAGCAACGGGAGAGTCTGTCTGTTTGCAGATTTGTGTGGCCGGCTCTGAAGCGCCTGGATCATTGCGATGTACGGAATGTTGCTCTAGACCAGCCTAACTTACAAGGAGGCACATTGCCTCTTCGGGTTGGTCACGGGCTTACGTGGGTTTGGCAATGTAGCATCAGATGGCATTCTAAGGCGTCTGAAGCAATTGAACAGAGATTGGCATGGCAAGCAGGCAATATACGAGACAGCAATAAGGAGACTATGCGATTACCAGAGTGTGGCACCTAGAGCTTTGTGTTGTGTCTCATGACTTGGAATACACTGGATCTGCCACTACGGTGGTAAATAATGCAAAGTTACGTCGAAAGAATCACCAAGTCCGGGAGAAAGGTCTTCGGTAGCCCTTGAGCGAACTTCAACGACTGCTGCTTACGAGGCTTCCATTTGCTATCTGTGATGCCCATCATCCGAAAAGGGCAGGTGAATCGTGAAGGAAGCCGGAGCTTTCCTACATGATTCAACCATATTCAAGCTGATGGACTTAAGTATCATTCGGAGTTTGAGTGGCTTGCTTCAAACTTTGCTCCGGTCCAATTCAAGACTACCATCATCGCCACCAAGGACCGGCCGAGACGCGGAGACGCGGAGATGCGGCGACTTTTGAGAAATTCAGCGGAGGATCAATGAAGCTTGAAAACAAAGGCTCTGTCCCAACGGGGCGATCCCACAAGAAAACAGTTCAGCTAAAAGAAACAGCCTTTGACGCCAACAACAGCAAAGAAAGCAATCAAAGCAACACCACGCCATTCCCAATCCAGGGATCACGATCTTCACAGTCTCTCGCCGCAGCCTGATCGATCCGGCAAGAGCTTAATTCGCTGGACCGCCGCATCGGAAGCTTTGGCCTGACGTGGTCTGCACCAAGACCCGGACCCTGGGACGGTCCCTTCACAAAGTCAAAGTGGTTCCAGCCGCGCGCTGGGCAAAGTGTGGCCGGGGCGGAGGCGGAGGCGGTGGGAGCAGCTAACGGGAAGTTCTGTCCGTCCCCAAGGCCGCCCGCTTTGTGGACCGGCTAGGCTGTACACTAAGGAAGATAAATAGATTGCGGCAAGGATATTGGATGAGCTTAATCTGATGACATGGAAAGAGCCGGGAGGGGCTGGTTCGTCAAATCATGGAGGCGTACGTGGAAGTGAGAACTTTGCTTGCGGATGAAGCATAATGTGCATAACTGGCAGAAGCTTGAGGGGACGATGGCAGCTGGACACCCCCTTTGGAGAGCTGCAGGTCAATCATCCACGTGAAGGCAATCTGTCTGTCGGCGATGTGTCAAGCAGCCGATTTCACGATGATGGACTTTCAACGGAAGTTGACGGTGGCGGGGGTGAAACCGCCAGCTCACGATCGAGCCTCCGCCGATCATGTTCCCATAGAAAAACAAGCTTAAGGTGAACGAAACCGGGGCAGAAAAAACATACGCCGCATCGTCGATACCCGAAAAAAGCCCAGCTCAACGCCGAAACCTGGGGTTCAATTAGGGTAGTCGGCGATGTGGGCTGCAGGGTGGGATTGAGAGGGGGACCCTCCAGGCGGACCGCGCACCAACACGATGATCGACGGCTTCCCGCGCAGCCTACCATGCCGTCGGGATCGCCGGTATGCCGCAACCTCTCGGGTTCGTTTTCTTCCTTGCCCTACCGGGAAAGTTACGATTGCCGACTGCACGCAAGCTGCGGGTGGGATGCCGGTTCCACCTTGACCCGGATGCAAGCTCTGTAAAAGTCGTTGGCCCTTAACCAAAAGTAAACTTGGTGGCTATGCTTAGAATATCGGGAACATCGCCCACGGGGAGTCTAGCGTGCGTTTCTAGAATTGTCTGCCGCGTATGCCTGTGCGCCCTGAAAGCAAGAGGTAAACATGTGTGTCATGGAATAGGGGGGAGGGGAAAGGGACGGAGGAGTTCCTCATGAGCCCGAAGTTTCCGCCTCGTTTTCTCTGTCCCCCCAACATAGCCGCCCGTGTGTACGTGTCTTATCTGCCAAGTCCAAGCCAAGTTTCGTTTCCCACGCGTCGGCGGGAGTCATGCACGGTTGTCTGCCGGCATAGTGCCTGAGTCGTAGGCTGTCCTCCTCTCCTTTAATGTTTGCCGGCTTGGTGGGTAGTCGTCACCCTACTTACCTCAATCAGGACGACCCCCAAAAAGCTTAACCCCTCCCGCGGACCTCCGCTGGTGGGCGAGAAAGACAGAAGACATGGGAGCCTGCGAAAACGGCCTCATCCGAACTTGTGAATGGCAGACGGGCGGACGTTTGTATGAACGACAAGAAAAGTGTCCGAGCGTGCTGGACAGGAAAGAAGGAGACACACACGGCCGAGTGTCCCGACGACGCCTGACGGGCGAGATTTTGGGCAGAGCGCAAGGCGGACATGGAAACTTTCGTTGTCGCTATCGCAAAATTTTGGTCTGATAGTCGTAGGGCGCGGGGAGCTAGTGGTGCGGTTTGCCGCTGCCGACTGCGAAGGGGACGCGGCCGAGTCTGTCGGCGTCTTGGTTGCTTGGTTGGCTGTGCATGATGGCGGCCAACGATGTTTTGCGAAATCGAAAGACTATTTCGCGGAGGTTGCGATGGTGAGGTCTTGGCGGATGGTCTGGACTTGAGGTCGACTTGAGGTTGAGATCTATTAAAGGGGACGAGAGATTCCTTTTCAACCAGACTCTCTTTCTTCAGATCAGCAGTCTCAAGCTTCTCAGTCTCAAACATCCACATCTTCAACATCCTTCAACTTCCTTGAAGATCTCACGATCTCAATCAACCACCTCACATTCTCACGATCCATCAACCAGAGGTCACCAACCCACCAATCAAAATGTACTCCTTCAAGGCCATATTCCTCACCGCCCTCCTCTCCACTGTCATCGCGACTCCCCTCAAGGAACGCACCGTTGAAGACCTCGATGTTGATGTCGTCCCCGTGATCGAGACCAGGGGCGAGGCAACCTTCGGCGGCAACGTCGGTGGTGGCTTTGGCGGCGGCTTCGGCGGTGGTGCCGGCACTAGCGGTAACATTGCTGGCAGCCGCTCAGGCAATGGCGATTGCGACTACGGTGACAAGAGCCGCCTGGACAGCGAGATCCGCAACAGGCAGCAGTTGAAGGATCGCCTCGACGATGAGATCCGCCGCCGCCAGTCGATCAAGGACAATCTCGACGAGGAGATTCGCAGGAAGCAGAACGGTGGATGCAAGGGTGGATGGTAGAACGTAACCATCATCGACACCAAGTCAGGAGTTTGGATTCAATGGACGGAGTTTAAAGGTGGCGTCAACCGGCACGGGAACAATGGGCAGGATCTTGACTTTATGGGGAAAGTCGCAATACCAGCAGCCTCGACAGGCAAATACCAGTTTTCACTTCTCATGGGGAGGCATTTGGAGAAAAGGGGTTTAAATACTAAGTTTTATAAATCAATACCAATCCTTCATCATATTACTGATAAAATCCCTTTCTAAATGCTACTCTTGTGTGATTTAAGCGCCGTAAGAGAAAACCTAAGAGACTTAAAGAAGCAGGTGAGTGTAAAGAAGTTCAGCTGATTGTACTGAACATCTAGTTTTGTCCCAATCATCACTCGCTATATTTCGAGGAAAGTCGAAGGACCAAGACGTGGTCTTAATCTATTTGGAGACGATCGAACAGCCCTCTTTTACCTGGGGTGCAACTGTTTCTTGTGAGCATTATCCAAATGCAGACAAAGGCGGGAGCATCCTTCCAGTGACCAACTGCTTTGAGCTACAACAAGACTGCCATGACCTCACTGGCAAAAGGTTTGTGTCATTCCGCGGTTGTTTTCTGAGCCAGGCTGCATGACCGACACATTGCGGTTGTATGCATACCTGCATCTGCAGGTGCCCGAACGATGCATTTGTCTACTTCCATCCCGGGATGGGCATCATCACCTCTGGTTGGCACATTTGCAGTGGTTTTGCAAACGAAAAAGATGCAAATTGGAAACATCAAGTGGAACCCCAGAGTACTTTCCCGAAATTGAAGACGCGTCGAGTCGCTTCCCGCTCAAGGTAGCCACGGCCGTGCTTGCCTGCCTTCAAACGCTCTTGCCTTGAGGTGAGTTGGAAGCTAGAGCTTCGATTCGCCCACTTCACCTGGACGAAAGTTTTCTTCCACCCAGCTCATCGCTCACCTTTTCTTTTCCTCATCTTCTACCTCTCGTCTGTCACCTCCCTCTTCCCCTCCATTTCATGAGAGATCGCATCGACTGCGCCGACGATGTCTCCCCCTCAGCACCTGCACAGCTCCTTGTCGCGAGCCGTCCGGGCGTACAAGAGAGAGACCGACTACTTCCTCGAGTGGCTCTGGTGTCAGTGTCGCATCGTTGATCCCGGTCGAACAACCGGGATTTCCTTCACGTCATGCGCAGAGATTCTCAACGCGGTGAAGGCTATCGCCAAGGCCGAAGTTGCTGTCCCTCTTTCGGTCATTGATGCTCTGGAAAACGCCATCGATAAGCGACGCATCGCGCTCGCGATTCACCAGCAAAAGCAAGCTGATGACATTGAGCACGAAGCATTCCTCGAGAAGTGAGTCCACAAAATGCCCTACATATATTTCGCTTTCTGATCCAGACCCAGACTCGAAACCGCTTTAGAAACCTTAACCACTCTGGAGGCTGAAGCCGCCGTGTTTGACGATCCCAGAGTCCAACAAAATGTTCCTTCGTCACTGAACCGATACGCGTCTCTGTCCAACCCTGTGATGGATGCCGAGACGAATGCTCCCATCTCCAATATCTGCGAGAAGATGGCGTCGGCGGCACTCGAAGAGAGTGTTCCCAAAGCAACAGCCCCTGAGTCCCGCAGCGAGTTCCTTGTGGATGACGACTTTCTGCAAAAGTTTCTCGGCGTACGGTTCGAGGACCTCGAGTATCTGAAGGTACGGTTGGTGTTCAACATGGTCTCTTCTGTTACTGACCATTGTAAGGAATACGTTGCTATGAGATGGACACTTGATGAGTACTGGAAAGAAGTAGCTGAGGGAAGGCTTCCCCTCCCTGTGGCCGCTTGGCTCACAAGCGAGGCTATGCGAAAGATCGAGATCACCATCCCTTCAAAGTTGGAGCTGGGAAAGACGGCAGGATTCGTAGTTCGGTTTGGGGTCTCGACAGAGATTTTTGGTCTCGTCCCAGAGGAACAAAAGACCGACAAGCCTTGGTGGAAGGAATGCGCGTTCCTTTTCGAATATGAGAAGGCGCTGAACGCGCTCAGACATTGTAATGAGGCCACCAACGAAGCCGCCGACTCGACTTTCAAGCCTGGCAAGGTACAGGGTGACGCCGACACAGTTTCCAACGTCGTTTCCCAGTTGTTTCAAGATATGCAAAGAGCTAGGGGAAGTAAACGCGCAATCAACGCCGTCGAGGATATCATGTTCTTCGTGGAGCCTCGTAACGGATCGTGCGAACCATTCTACCAAGCCGCCTCTGAGTTCACCAAAGGAGAAGCAACTACGGCACCCGGCACACTCGTCCTGGGATTAGATCTTTTCTTGTCCGCATCCGGAGCTTTCTTCTGGCCAAACGGAACGGAGCGCAACAAGGATAACTGTCGTCTGCGGGCCCTGCGCTTGGCCATAGATATGAAGGCAAGCGCCAAGAAGGTCGCTGACATCTTCCAGAAGTTGCCGATCTGTCTCAGTGGGGAGAGGCAGTGGTTTGAGATGGTCTCTTACTTCACGAACGGGATCGACACCTACATTCGCGAGCGAGTCTTTGACGACTACCACTCAGCTCCGTGGACGGCTGGATGCCATATGACAGAGATGCTCTACCAGGCTCAGTATCTGGGAAACCTCCTTCTTCAGCATCAGACAGTCATTCCAAGCACGCTTCACCTCTACAACGCCCTTCGCCAGTCCCCAGTCAACTTTCCTCGCATTCGCATCATGGATGAGCTCTGCGAGATGTTCCTTGACAGCGTCTTCCTCGGAAAGTTGCCTACGAACAACTTTCTCACATGGTATCGTTACTGCATCTACAACGCCAAGCGCGCCAAAACCAGCAACTGGCCGCACTACGGAAACTCTGGTCTCAGCATTGACCATAGCAAGAAGCCCCGCACACTTTGGGTCAACTCGGGCTTCAAATGGCAGCATGGCAACAACCACACTCCCCACGTCGAGTTCATTGGACCGTTGTACGGCGTCCCGCCCCCTTCCAACGTACCCACTCCCGCAGCATTGATGACAGAGCTAAGCGACATGTACTATGAAATCGACGACATCGAGCACATTCAGCTTGCCAAGGAGGCTGTCCTGAAGGATTTCGAGGGTCCACGGGCTGTTATGGCAGTCGACTACTTCTCCCTGTTCAGGTTCTGTGCAGACATCATGTCGACCTTTGCCGAGTCCGCCAAGCGCGAAATGTTCGTGCTCCTGCCAGAGCTTGCGGAGATGAACTGGGAGAGTGACCTTGAGCTCGCTCGCCATTTTGTCGACGCTGCGATTGGCAGCCTCGTCAGAATGACTGATCAGAAAGAGCTGAACAGTGTGCACCGGACGCCCAGAGCGGTTCATGAGGTAGCAGCGTTCAGCAAGATCGACAAGGAGATGTCTTTGGACAGCATGAAGTGGAAGTTGTGATGCAGCTGGCGCGGATTTTGAGATGGAATGATGTGGTGTCGACGGATTGAGGTCAATGACGGATATTTGGACGACATGATCAGGTAGCATCGCAGCATGCTGCATCGTAGTCTTCAAGGAAACAGATGTCAGGATTTCAAAAGCCCGAGGGCCGCTTTGCTTCTTGATTCCGAGTAATAGGCTCCTGTTCAGGTCAATGCATGTGCTGGCCAGCACACAAATGCTTTAATCAGATGAATGATGATTTTGAATTTTAGTCTTTGGTTAAGGTGAGATTTTGTGTGGATACCTACCTAGCTGGGTGTCGTTCCCCTTGAAGGCCACCTGCAGTCCTTGGTTGACTGTGAAGTTCTTCGAAGCGAAATCGTAATTTGAAGTCTCTTTCGGGAAACAACAACTTCCTGCCTACTTCCTTCTTTCCCTGTCTCTCCGTCCCTGCGCAACACTGGGCTCAAATCTTCACCTCCCTCAAAATTCTCACCAACCCCTCTGGAACAACAAAATTCCAATTTCACTACAGACAAGTTTCCAGTCCACGGTCTTTAATCCAGTCTTGGAATACGCCTCCCAACTCAGCAATCGTCTTGCCTTGCTTCATCGACTGAGCCTTCAGACCTACAATACACTCGCCTTCGACGGTCAAGATGCCATCTGAGGACGATGGCGTTGTGGCTAAGGCCTACGGAGAATACAAGCTCGCTACGAGATACGTTCTGCACTGGCTCCAGTGCCAGCATCAGCTCTTGCTTCCCAAGAGCACCGCTTCACTGACTTCCACAAAGGCTTTCCTGGATGCGGCCAGGGTATTGCAGAAGAAAGAAATTGGTGTCCCTACCTCGATTATCTCCTCATTGCGCGAGGCCATCACCAAGCGCCGAAAAGTCGCCATCGTCTACCGAGCACTTGGCGCAGGCCACTATGAACATGATATCTTTGTCAAAAGGTCTGCTGCTTGCTCAATCTTGTCTTCCTTTCATTAGATGGTTTCTGACTTCACAGTAGACTTGAAGAACTTCTTTCACTTCTGATGCCCCTAGAAGCTGCTTCCGCGACTTCTTATTTTGAGCCTTTCCCGCAGCACACCTTTGTGGCAAAGAATCCATTCTCCCTGCTTGAGCTTTTGGCCGATGAATCAGACAATGAATCCCATCTTTCAACGGACCATGCGCCGCCAGAGACAAACCACGCCTTGCCCCAGCAAAGAGCACCTCAGATCGCTCCCAACGACGACAAGACGCCAGAAATTTCGCTCCAAGACGACCAGCTGGAAGTGCTTGCCAAGATCATTTTATTCATATATGTACACAATCCTTCTTCTCATTCTTCTCCGTTCTTCCTACTGACGCATACATCCGCAGGAATATGATGCTTTGCAAGCTCAATTACGACAATATGCGACCGATGCCGCCAGAGGTACCCTACCTCTGCCTGTGTTCGCGACATTGACCAGCTTTGCCTTGAAATACCTCATGAGATGCGTCGCGCCGATCATCGCCCGGGACAGCCACCAGTTCTCTGACTTCTGGGGACATGCTTACCAACTCCACGCCCTCTTCCCGAGCTTCGCCGCCAGCCTCGCTGGCCGAGATGGAAATGTTTCGGGACCGGTCCGATTCGCCACCCTTGGTCAAATGATTCACAATTTCGACGTCTATCAAGAGACCAAAGCCGTGGAACATGACCATGGTATCTACCGTACCACTGATACGGTGCAGCTTCTCCCGTATCGGACCCCTGACGCCAGGATCTCGGTTGGTGCGTGTGGAGATGGCAAGAGGAAAGAACTTGAAGAAGACTCTGTCGTTGTAATCATGTCGACCATTGACAACATCATTGCCGAAAGATCTGCGATGCCCAAGCCAAGAGACACCGAGCCCGGCGCCTTGTACCGCCTCGACACGAGCACTCCGCTTCATCTGGCGGTCGAGGATTTCCTTCTCGGCCTGCATGCTCAAGATGCACCTCTCCAATCCGGCGTGGTTTTTGGGGTCGACATTCTTCTGTCCACGCACGAAGGATTCCTCTGGGCCGACGACAAGCTCAATATTCAAAGCTGTCACCAAATGGCCACCCAGCTATCAAAGGAAATGCAGAACAGCATCGTTCCCGTCATCAGCGCCGTCAAGCTTGTATGCGAGAAGGACCACACCGGTGGCTTTGGGCTGATTCTGCAAGCTCTGCAACATTTGCATCAAGACCTGGGCGCTTACCAACGCCAAATCCACTCGGATATGTATCACGAGGCGCCTTGGACCGCTGGACACCACATGGCCGAGATGCTGGCACGCGCTCATATGGCCGGCAATATCGTCACCTGCGGATGGAGCATCGTCCCCTCGGTATTGCACATGTACAATGCCCTTCGCAGATCCGATTTCAACATCCCCGAGATCCCAATTATGGAGCAGATGTGCGAAGTTTTCCGAGAATCCATGTTTCTCGGCACCATTCCGGACCGCAATTTCCATTCTCACTACTGCCAGGCTACCTTTGAGACTAAGATCTCTAACGGGAGTCTGCAGATCCGGAAAGGAGGCAAAGATAGCTTTCGAACCAAGTTTTTCCATTCGGCGACCTTGGATTTTCACATTCACAAGCATTCCATGTCCCCGCGCGTGCTTTGCAAGATCTTCGACCTGCCATTCAGCACCAATCCAAACTACGCGCTAAAGGAGAAGATGCGGTCTGCAAAGGAAGAAAACATCCGGAGCATCATTGCGAAGGCTAAAAACGCGCTTTTCTCGGAGTTCGACGGCCCTATCCCTGTTGCACGGATCAACCAATTTGCCATCTTCACGCTCTGCGCCGGGGTTCTCAATAATCTGAGTGGATTCAATGGCCCAAACACAAACCGCCGAGTCAAGAATGCGCTTGACCCATTGCACAGAGGGGTGCAATTGGTCGAATTGGTGCTCGAAACCATTGTTAAGGCCCCCGGAAAGCTCAAACGAGGCCATAGCCTGCGTGGTATCGAGCTTCTGCAAGCCGCCGCCGAGGCATTCAATTCAGTCGACAAGAGTACAAGCCTGAAGCAGCAGTATCTTTGGAATATCTGATCATGGGATGCTTCGCGTATAATGAGGACCCTTGGATGAGTGTTCCCAGAGATAGACAGGTGAGCACATGCATGCACCTTGAAGTTTTGGGAGAAGAGCAGGTCAGGAGAGAAGGGCCCTGTGTGGTAGATTAAGAAAACAAGTTTTTATCAATACAATAGAATTGAATATCATGAGTACTGTTGAAAGAGCTCTCCTCCACTTAAGACAAACGTCCACGCGTATTGCCAGCATTGTCATTGTAGCAAACACGCATGGTATTGTTTCACTGAGTCCGACGTGGAGAAAGACGTAGTAAGGGATTGTGAAAGCCTGCTGCCTAACAAGAAGCCTGTTTGGCACCTTCTGTCTCATTCTCTCCAAGCCGAGAATTTAATCTTGCCGGACTGCGGTTCAGATCTTGGATCCCATTTGGGAAGCCACCACCCACTCTTTTCTCTTTCTTTTCGACCTCAACCGCCTTTGTGCACCAAATTTTCACCTTCGTCAAACTCGCTTCCAAGTCCAAGGGTACTCGACTTTTCTCCACATAAACCGCTTCTTTCCAAACAACCACAGCGACTTCGCCTGGTGATGCGCCATCATCACCGCCATCGCTTTTGCATTCCATCATTTTCTTATCGCTTGGATACGGTTCCCGTCCATCCCCTTTCCCCATCGCCAGTTCGCCACTAGAAAGCGTTCGCGATGGCTTGCGACGAGGATGACTCCTTCGCGGAGATCTACCGATCGTACAAGGTCTCTACCGACTACTTCTTGCAATGGCTCTGGTCCCAGCATCAAAGTATTCAACCGAAGCCAGCCAGCGTTCCAAGGACCACAAAAGGCATCCTAACGGCTGCGAAGGCTCTGTCGCAGGCTTTCAAGAAGACTAAGCACAGTGTCCCAGCATCTATCATCAGTTCGCTTCGCAACGCGATTTCAAAGCGTCGGGAAGCTGTTGCCGTTTACGAGGAGCTGGGTGCCGATGATATCAATCACGGAGTGTTCATCCAAAGGCCAGATTCTCTCGTTTCACAGTTTACTTAACTTCATCACGCTGACTGTAGCAATAGGCTTGAGCAGACCTTGTCAATCCTAACTCCTTTCATGGCCAGATCCCTTGCCCCGGCTGCTGTGGCGACCAACGCCGATAAAGCCTCCACTGCCAACGCGTTTGCTTCCCTTGCCACCCTCGCCGGTGAACTTGATAGAGGCCTCGATCACCCTTACAGAGTTCCAGCATCTACCTCCCTGCCACCTCAGAATGATCTAGGCCCCAGTTGTGGTCCAACGTCCGACACAGCGCCGTTCGAGGTTCTGCTTGAGGACGATGAACTAAGTGATTTTATGGAAATAATTGCCTTGCTTGATGTGAGTCACCACTCCTGACTCCGGTTTCGACCGGACTTTACTAATTTCGCCGGCAGTATTTAGAAGGTGTCAAATCTGATATGAAGCAGTACTGGGCCGATGCTGCCAAGGGAATACTGCCGCTTCCACTGGCGTCCTGGCTCACAAACCTGACCTTTCGGCAACTTCAGGTATTATTCAAGAGATTCCATGGCACGAGCCGTGACCTCGAGAACCACTGCAGACGCGCACACAAATTCTTTACCGACCACCCGAACCTGGAAGCACGTTTTAAAATACGTGGCATGTCCGGCGCCGTCCGATTTTGCATCATTTCGCAAGCCGTCAACAACCACCCTCGCAAGGCAGAGTTCTACGAACAGTTCTCCAAAGAGAGGAATGGACAGATGTGCATGTTGCATGAGCTCATGCCACAGGACCCTACGCTTCTCATTCCGCCGCGAAAACCGCCAGTCGAGATGCCAGAGCCTGATGGGGACATTGAAGCACCGGAACACTGGGCAGTGATTGAGATCTTCAAGCACATCAAGAGAGACATGAAAGAAGGGCGGGGGATCGCAGACTTAGAGATTTGGGACGAGGCCATGGAATGTCCTTCCGAGCGCATTCTACCCTTGGCTCTGGCAGATATCCGCGACCCCCAAGTGCCCGCATCTCTGGAACTGGTCCTCTGCATGGACATTTTTCTCACCAGCTACGAGACGTTTCTCTGGGCGGATGGCAAGCACAACAAACAGAACTGTCGTCTACAGGCGCTTCGTTTGGCAAAAGACATGCAGAAGAGCATTGTTTCGGCCATTGGTAGCTTGAAAAAGCTGACTCGAGATATGAGCTACTTCAAACCGTGGATTGGATTCCAGCAAGAACTCTACGACGTGCTCGATACATATCTCCGCGAGAAGGCGTTCGACTTCTACCATCAGGCCCCTTGGACTGCAGGAGGTCACATATCAGAGATGCTCTACAAAGCTGGAAGCACGGGCGAGGGGCTTTGCTTCATAACGCCATTTGTTCCCTCTACTCTCCATATGTACAATGCTCTGGCCCATTCAGCGTTCGGTATGAAGAAGATTCCGTTGATGGAAGATCTCTGCGATCTTCTCGTGGACCCGGTCTTTCTCGGTAGCCGGCCCACGAAGAACTACCTTTCTCACTACCGGAGAGCTGTGTGGGGTGCAAAGAGGAACAAGAAGGGGGTCCCAGATGATATCGACGATGTGGGATCCCAGTTTCATTGCGAATTGTTGCGAAGACATGCGTGGCAGGGGTCTTCGCAGGGGTATATATAACCCCTGCCCTCACAATCCCTACTACCCTCCTTTTTCTATAGATATCTATACGTTTTTCACTACGCTTACTATACCTATTACTATATATTACTCGTAATAGTTATAAGTCTAGTTCTTTAATAATACTTTTATAATCCCTTTTACTATATAAGTAATATATATAATAATAACTTTAAATACCTTACTAGTAACTATAATACTTATATTACTATAAGATTAGCTTATATAGGCCTTATAGCTATAATAGTATACTTAGTATTATAAAGTTTAGGAATATATTAATCCTATATTAAGTACTCCTAATATACCTCCTTAAATATATTAATAGCCTCTAATATTTAATAAAGTTATATAGATATATTAAATAAGTTTTTAGCTATAATATAAAGTTAATTATAATATATAAGTATTTTAGTATTAAATATAATATATTAAGACTACTACTCCTAATATATTTAATAACTTAGAACTAATACCTCTATTTCCTATTATTATTACTAATATATATAAAGAATATTCTAGTTAGATTTATAATTATAAGATTATTACTACTAAGTATACTAAAGTCTCTAAAGGCTTCTAATATATATAGTAATAGATCTAATATACTATTAACCTTATAATCCTCTCTATTATATAACTTAAACTTATAAATACTTTAAATAAGTTATCTAAGATAACTTAAGTTCTTATATAAGCCCTCTAAATTTAATTTTACTTTATAAACCTTATAGTCTATAACTTTATTTAAGAAGATTACTTATATATACTATATAATATAAATAGTAATATTAATCCTTCTTAGTAATATAAAAGCTAATATTATATATTTCTAGTAGTAAAAGTTTATAATATTCCTAATATTTAAAGTATATTTAGTATATAAGCCTTCTTAAATATAGTTAGTATATATCTAGCTCTAATTTAAGTAAAATATACTTAATTTAAGCTTTTAATTATATAAAAAGGTAATTAGTTAATTAGATTACTTAAAGAGTATAAATAACTCTTTATAATAATTATCTAAAATATTTAGAATATTAACTTAGATTATATTTTAAATAAGGTATATATTATACTTAGTAGATATCTAGAACTTTAATTAACTATATAAACTACTAAAGCTACTTCTAAACCTCTTTCTTAACTAGCTTTAGTTAATAATAATAATAACTACTACTTTTACCTTTATAGGTATTAGTATAAGTAATACTTTATTAAGTATTATTAACTTAAAAAGGTACTCTATAGTAAGTATTTTAATTAACTAAATATCTAAGTATCCTCTAATAATATAGAGGATATTAAGATCTACCTTTAGCTTTAAGAGTAGAAAGATTTTATAGAGGATCTTTATTAATATAAGTAGTTTAATAATACTACTACTAATATACTAATTAATATTATTACCTAAGATTTTAACTTTAATATATTTTAAAGCTCTCTAGTATTAAATATAGTTTATTACTTATATTAAGTATATTCTATAGAACTAAAAGATAGGTATAATAAACTACCTATATTAAATATAGTTTATAAGTAGTTAGGATAGCTCTTCTATATTAAGTATAATCTATAGGGGGGTAGGAATAGCTTTATTTCTACTTTATTTTCTATATATATACTTTATAAGGCTTTTTAGAAGTAATATATATTACTCCTAGGGGGGTATATTATAAAGATATACGTAGTAGGGGTCTTCGTAGGGGTATATATAACCCCTACCCTCGTAATCCCTACTACCCTCCTTTTTCTATAGACATCTACACGTTTTTCACTACGCTCACTATGCCCATTGCCATACGTCACTCGCAACACAAATTATGGCGGAAACAACGAATGGAACGTCCGGAGAGCGTCTTCCGACACCAATTTAAGAACGACTACAGATTCCACCCTGAATACATGGCCATTGTCTTCGGAGAGCGCCCTGAGCTAGCAAGGACTTCAGCGGTGCGGTCAAAGATGAGAAACATGTCAGTCAAGACGGATGTGTCAAGCATCATCGAAAAGTCCAAGGAACTTGTGCTGCCAGAATTCCGAGGTCGTCTGCCGATTGCAAGGCTCGATATGTTCAGAATCTTTACTGTCTGTGTCGAGATACTTGAGAAGCTCAGTATGATTGTACAGGAACATGAATACGAAGGCGGTATTGAGCATCACATGACCTTCGACAACCATATCATCAAGGGGCATAACATGATTGATATCTTGCTCGGTTTCATTGTCCAATTTTCAGGCGATCAATACAAGGAGGAAACGCTTCGGGGTCTTTATCTTCCCAGAACGGCAGCTTTGGCGTTCTTCCTGGAGGTGGATGAAGACGCGAAGCTGGAGGAATATTTGTGGAACATCTGAGTTTCTCTCAAGGGCCTTTCGGAGTCCAGACTTTGACTGGATCGACAATTTCGACGTTGCCTTGGGGGCGGAATCATTCTGCTGGAACTTGGAACCTGGGCGGGCTCCTGCCTTTCGCGGGAAAATTCCAACACGAATCTTTAGGGTTGCAGTCGATTGCCTTGTTTGGAGAATCAACGCAACCGGTTTTCAAAATTGAGAAAGTTTTGCCTCACCTCAACGACTGGGACACAACGCAAAGTTAGATAAGGTAAATTTATGAATAGAAAGTCCCTCGATAATAAGCCTTTCATGGTCGTATGTGTCCTCACAGTCTTCACCCTGGGAGCTGGAGTCACCTGTACGGTCGACAAATCTCCGATCTCCACAGTATGATTCAAAGGCCTACTTTCGAATTGTTGCAAAGCTCCATCTCAATTTTTATCCGCGAATCTCGTTTTTTAATCGTGAATAGCAACACAAAATGCATGCCAGCTGCAGCTTTCTCCCCGCCGAAGACTCCTCGGAGCGAGTTGCCCTGATTCATGGCATATTTAAATCCATTAAGTCAATCACTCGCTTCGAAGATAGGACTGCCGCCCTAGTGCAAGCACAGTGCTGGAGTGTACTCGAACTATCGACCGACGGAGGCTTGAGAAAATTGCAAAGGACCTGCGGGATCCAGAGGCGTTTTTGGGTGTGCTCCTGCACCTCCCAGAGAACGCCTGCCGAGCGGCAAGGCTTGCTCTAATCTGTATGTCTTTCCTGGTTCTCAGTCAGTCATTTACTAACAGCGCATAGTCATTGACCAAAGTACGACACAGCCTGCAGACAGCAGGCAAGCCATCACCGCCTTCGATCAGGTACGCATCCGCGACGGCCCCTCCTGTGTGGTGACAAAGACGCCCGGCGCCTCGCCCTGCTATATTGTCCCGCCCGATGCCTTGAGTTCCAATCCAATGCTACCCAGAGCCTTAGGAAAGCTCTACCATGTATGGGATTGGAAGAGGCTGTACCGCACCAGGGACAAAATTCAGAACACTCTCATTAGGCCAAGTAACATACTTTGTCTAAGCAAAGAGCTCAATTCGTTGTGGGACCAAGGTCTCTTTGCGCTAGAGCCACTGGACGACATCATTGACTTCGTCGTATATGAGATGACCGAGGACGGTGGGGAGACATCGCCAAGTACCGTATACGGGGCCAGATACCGCTTCCACTGGCTCCCACGTACCAGTCTTTTGGGGCCAGAGAGCAAGGTTGACCTTGCGTTGCATCCCGACGAAATTTTGGCCAAGCCTTCTACAAACGACACGACTCCCCGTCGCGTTCTAAGTCAAGTTTTCAAGAGGTTTTTGTCATTCCCAGACAGTCGTCAGGGCGCGGAGATCGAAAATGGGCGGATCGTCGACATCTTCGCTGACAACAGAGCTCTTCTCCCCGACAGAGACCTCATGCGAATGCGATTCGACGTCCTTAGGGTACACGCTCTGAACGGCGGTCGAGGGCCAGAGGTATACCACAACTTGGTTGATCCTGACGCCAAAGGAGAGGATAAGCTTCTGCCGTGGGGAAGGTGAGCTGGTATGCCGAGATGAAGAAAGCCGGGGAGTGCAAGAAAGTTTGAACGACGCAGACGTTAATTTCACACAGAAAGCATTGGAAATTAAGCATATTGTCTCTCAGCATAGCGTCTCTGCTACTTCATGGTTCGGAGCCAGCCTCGCTCCGTCCATATAGTAAATGGTGTAACTTCATAACGTGCAGTCAAGCCTCTCTATGCTGTCACCATCACCGGCAATCGGATTAAACACGGCGTATGTATTTGTCTACAGGGATCCCCTCGTCAAAGCTATCCCGATAAAACTCATCGAGTTGCGTGATTAGCCCGTCTTCAATAACCAGATGCACCATTGCAGTGAAAGACCAATTCTTGCCCGAAGCGACCTTTCTTGGCAGCGACTCCATAAAGGTCCCGGTGTTGATGGTTCTGAAACTGCAGCTCGCTTGCTTCTCGTCGTTATCGGCGTTGTCTCTAGACCACCAGATCGGCGTCGACGGATCGACAATGACTTTAAAGTTTGGGTTGGCGTTGCGCCAGACCCTGTGATGATCCTCCAGCTTGGTCGTGATGAGCTGGTGCGCGTGGTCGGTGTACACGGCTTGTGGGGCAAACAACTTTGCGAATGCGGCTGAATCGTTGTCAGACCAGGCCGCAGCCCATTTTTCGGGGATACTCTCGCGGCTTATCATTCTCGCTGAGTCGCTGTATGGTTCTCAGGATGGGTAGAGTAATAGAAAGTTGCGGATAGTGCGCCCTCAGGTGCAGGTGCCGGATGGGTTACAGGAAACTACTCAATGTAATGGGCAAAAACTCTTGAAACAAGCCGGCCATTTATGGAAGTTTGCAGTGCTTCATAAGCGGCGTCAGGATAGATCTTTGGGGAATCGCGTAGTCCGGTAGGTTGAAGCTCGATGTTTTCCTTCCCAGTTAGGGTTACAGCTCCCGAGTTCATCCAAACTACCCTCCCTAGGCCGATCCTTCGATATCCCACAGCAAATTGACACGGACAGCACAGCCCCAGTCCAACTTCAACGGCCTCGGTCCGTTTTGCGTTGAATATTGTAATACATGACTTCTTACTCTTTATAACAGTGGTTTTGTTTCAGCGGACGATGGGCTTTCGCTGTAAGCTCGTTTCGTCTCATGTTTTATCCGCCGCCGGACGCGGTTAAGATGTGATGGGTGTGACTCGCAGTCGTGGTAATAGAGTTTGTGAGACCCTCTACAAACGGGCGCAGTGCATATGAATCACTCTAGTATCCTACGGAAAAACACTCGATGGGTCTGCCGTACGCGAGTGCGAACCCCTAAGCCGCGTTTGAGGATAAAGTTTAGGCAAACCAGTAAGTAAAAGCTCCGGTGAACCACGATCGTGACTAGGCGGAATTTCTTGCTTACTGTTGCAAAAAGAGCAAATAATTGCTGCAACTGTTTCAAGTGTGAACAGGTTGGTGATTCTGCTTTCATATCACGAATCATGGCCACATAGCTACCTGATGTATAAAGCACCCACGGAGGCCCAAATACGAGCTTACACATGCCACGGTTAACAAAGTCTGTACATACATTACAGTCAAAAATCGAACACTTGAACAAGCTCAAGTCTCGCAGAAACCCTTCGATCTAAAAACCACAATGAAGTTGCCGTCCATCCTTGTGCTCGGCCTCGTTACCTTTAGTGCTGCTGAAGCATTCGGGTCTAGGTTTGCCATTAACCTAGGCCTAAGCATGGTAAGCATCATCATCCAGATAAAAGCAACACGCGCTAAAGACAGTAACCCCAGGCACCGGCTGTGGTTTTGGGTGCTCCGCCGATGTCCAAGGAAGGCGTGACTCGCAAGACGGGCAAGGAACTTCTGACCCGCGAGGCTCGAGGTCCACCAGGATGCGGACGCGACCCCGATAGTTGTGTAACCGATAAGACAAGACCAAGAAAGAGCCCAAGAAAGCTTGAGGATGAGTAGATTACTGCTGCATACTAGCCAGAGGGTGTTTCTGGATATACTCCCTCACTCGAGAGTATAGACGTATGTCTCTTCGAAAAGAATAAAGCTGACAAAACACCGATTTGTATCCCGTTATTATGTGAACGATGAGATCCATTCATGATGGTGACTTGGTCATATCCTTCTATTGATAATTGATATCACGGCCTCGGGCTGCTTTCACGTTTTTGCCAGAGCTGTGCAACTCCCTGGCGGCAACACTCCCGCTAGACTACTTCTTCCCGGATGCTAACACATCAACGCCTTCGCTCTCGCTTCGCGATTCAACAGATTCGAGTACTTCCACATCCCGTCCCATCGCCTTGGTTCTCTTGTACTGATTGAACCACGGCCCCTGGAACAGCTCGTCAATCTTCTCGAGGTCCACGCCCGCCGTCTCTGGCACGGTGAAGAACACGTAGAGGAGCGCCAAGAAACACCAGCCGGCGAAGAAGAGAAATGCGCCCCACTGGTCGGTGCTCTCAAGCAGAGAAGGAACCCCCTTGTTAACTCCGAAGAAAAAGAGCCAATGGAAGCATTGCGTAAGGGATGCGCCGAAGGACCGGAGCTGGTTCGGCCACAGCTCGCTGACGAAGATGTACGGCAGAATGAGGAGACCTGGAGGTGAGCAAGTTGTATTAGCGTGATTATGCTCTCGAGAATTTAGAGCCCATCACTTACCAACAGCGTAGCCGAAGCCGTGCAAGAAAATAGCCGCAAGAGCACCTTGCCCAGCACCTTGCGAAACTGGTCCCTCATGGCTGAACTTGATGTACACGCCAATGTAGATGTGGGAAAGCATCTGCACGATGATACCAATGAACAGACTGTTTCTCCGCCCTAAGGCATCCACAAAGAAGAAACTGGCGATCAGCGTGTAAAAGAACTTAGCCATCGAGTACAGCGCCGCATACAACAAACTATGCGTCGTGCCCCCCTTAACCCCAATCAAACTCAGCACCGGCACCAAGTACGTCGTGATACTATTCGCACCCGACAACTGCGCGAGGGCATACGACAGAAACGCCTGCTGCGTCCGCCGTAGATTGGCCGGAACCAAGAAGGTCTCGCGGCATACGGCCCTCAGCCCGGCCAGCGAGTACGTGCTTGCCTCGCCAAACGCCAACCTCTCCTTGGCGACGCTCTCCGTGATCTCGCGCAGCTCCGACTGGATGCGCGGGTGCTCGAGCGGCAGCCCGCGCAGCATGACGAGCGTCTGCGTCGCCTCTTCGTCGCGCCCGACAAGGAACAGCCAGCGCGGGCTGTCCATGACGAAGAAGCTGGCCGCGACGACGAGGGCCATGGCGACGCAGGGGATGAAGAAGGGGACCTGCCACTGCACGTTGCTCGGCGCCATGCCAAAGCAGCCGAGCACGACGAAGGCGGCGACGGTAAGCGAGAGCAGCATGATGACGGAGAACCAGGAGGTGATGAGCCCGCGCGTCTCGGCGGGCGCGATCTCGGTGAGGGTGACGGGGCCGATTACAGTGAGGGGCCCGATACCGAATCCGGCAATGATGCGGCCGGCGTACATGGCGGCGAGGTTACCCGAGGAGGCGACGGCGATGAGCTGGCCAATGATCCATGTTATGGAGTAGATGCGGAGAGCCCAGAGGCGGCCCCAGCGGTCGTTGATGAAGTAGGTGAGAGCCGCGCCGACGCCGGCCCCGATGTAGACCAGGGAGACGAAGTTGGAGACCTGGCCCGGGTTCGTGGCGGAGGTGATGCCGAAGGCGTGCTGGAAGCCGGGGAGGGAGGGGATCGTGGCGGAGGAGCCCTGGTCCCAGCCTGGATATTGCGTTAATAACCTGGTCTTGAGGCCTCACTATTTTGTCCCGTGAGGGGCTTCGTAAGGAATATGAGTTTGCACATGAGGCATGGCAAGAAAATTCCGGTAACTCACAAAGAGGAATGCCCGCGAAAGCAAACACCAGCGAAGTGCAAATCAGCTGCCTGTTCGCAATGAGAGACTTCGGAGATGTTTTGATGTTTCGGATGTACTTGGCGAGCGCCGAGTCTTTCAGACCCATTTTGGCTACGCGGTGCTCTTCCACCAAATCCAATCGCAACTTTGAGTGTTAGCCTCTAGGGAGAAGCGAAATCCGTAAAAATGAGGCTGTCCAGAACCATCAAAGCGTTCATCCCAGGAACCGTCAACGCTGGTGGGCGGCGCTCTTAACACAACGTCCAGAACCCTGCCATATTGCGTGAAGTCAAGATAAGACTCGGATGAACCCGACGACCTTCAAAAATTGTGCACGTGAGGGGAACTAAACAGCCATGTTCCCCGGGACAAACCGAGCCTGGTAGAATGGCATACAACCCCGCATCCTGAGTCTTGCTTGTTGAGAATCCCTCGTTGCCATTGTACCACACAGGAGCGTGATTGGCCCAGCTCCAGATAGTGAAGACGGGCTATCTTATCCAACCCATGGCGGGAGGAGGGTAGGTGACGGATATAAGAATCCGAATCGTCTACCGGGAGAGGTGGTCGAGATAAGGTGCCGTCCGGATTGTGGGGTCTTATCAACGGCCGACGTAGCCGATCCCAACATCAACTTCCTCCAAACTGCAACCCAACACAGGGGGTAAGCATGGCAATTTCCGGGGTTTGGCAGCACCACGATAAAAGCGTCGAAGCTGATTTGGAGGTTGCTCGGATTCCTCCGGTTGAGTGGCCGCTGGTTTGTAGGAGCCACAGCATCATGATGCTGTATAAAACCAGCCTGCTTGATAAAGACGCCCGATAAAGGTAGAATGATCTTATCGTCAAGCCAACAAATCATCCAACGAACAGGATAGGACACGTGATTCCTCAGTCCTACGCATTAGTTTGGCCCCGGATCATCGACAAAATAATGACGGACTACCGCCCCGAAGACCAGGCCTCCTTGCCGCCTATCGGCTTCATCGCCGTCCAGTGCTTCTTCTACCGTCCGGCCGGTGACGCCTTCAACGAAAACACATGGGCATTCCCCGTGATTCGCGAGTTGGCGGAGGGATCGAGGGAAGACCAGCTTGTGACGAAGATAGCATACGATGATGCCTTCATCGACAACTTTGTCGCCGCGGGGAAGAAGCTGGCGGAGCGCGGGGCCGTGGGGATTCTTACTAGCTGCGGCTTCTTAGCCATGGCCCAGCCATTGTACGTTGATATTCCATCTCTTACCTGAACGAACGTGCAATGAAGGCTTACAAATATCGCAGACTGGCTGAGAGGCTACCGATCCCAGTAGCCACATCCTCTTTGATCCAGATCCCCAGTATCCTCGCCTGGCTGCCGCCATCCAAGAAGATCGGCATCATCACCTACAACGCGAGCGAGCTGGTCTCCCTGCACTTTGAGCGTCTCGGCATCTCGAAAGAGCACGCCGCGCGGTGCCACATCGCCGGCGCCCCCGACGGTGGTTCACTAAGGCTGTTAGTCACCGGCAAGGGGCCGTACAGTTTCGACGACATCGAGAAGGAGATGATTGCGGCCGCGAAGGAGTTGATGGACGAGCACCCTGATATCGGGGCGTTCGTGCTCGAGTGCACGCAGATGCCGCCGTTTGGAGAGTCTGTGCAGAGGGTGACCGGCCTCCCGACGTATGATGTTTACACCATGGGAACGTGGTTTTACTCTGGGCTTGTCAGGAGGAGGCCGCGTGGTTGGGGAGATTTTGAGAGTCAGAGGACGGGACCGTTGGTCGAAAGAAATATTATGTAGCTTGGTATCATAGGCTCGGTTGCAAATAATTATGAAATCGAAATCATCTATGCTGTTCTTATTCTTGACAGAACCAGGCCTTGATCGAAATGATACAGGTGAATGTGAATGGACGGAATGCGGCCAATCGGACTTCATCGCCACCAATTTTGCAAACCACAGCTCAAAACCGAGCTAATCAGAGCCGACCGCCGCCCTCCCTGCGGTGCGCCGAGCCGGGGTGGCGCCGATAGAGCCGAGCAGAATGCGACGCTGGTCGGCAGTGGGTCCCGAGGCCGGGCGCTCGATGGGAGATCCCGGGACGGCTAAATCCTCCACTGCGCCGGGCCAAACACCCTAAGCGCGGGCGGCGGCAGTGAACCCAGCGCATTAACAGTGCAACCGGCGACCCGTCGACACGCGATTGGAGCGCAAAAACATGAGGCAAAGACAGCGGCCGTGCAGAGCGGCTGTTTGATCTTCTCAAAGTCAGATTTATGGGTGCCTGGTGTGGTGGTTCCTGGTGTGCTCCGGCCCCACGGGGGGTGAACCGCGACCAAGTGCCGAGAAGAACGCATTGCCGTCTCTAGAGTTGGATGCAAAAGCTTCCTCCGCACCGCGCGGCGTTGTAGCAGTCAGGTTCTTCCGGACTTGAGGTGAACCTTGGGCGAGACCGGCCATTGTCTGTCGTGTGTCTAGGGGGCCATGACATCGGGAACAAGCGCGATACCGAGCATTCAGGCAAAAGGGGATCGGAACCATTGAACCCCTTCTCTCTAGGATTGGCACAGAATTAAGCATTTTTTATGGTTCCCATCTTTTTTGCCTGAATGTTGCAGTTTGTCGTGAGTTTCTGACAGAGATGCAGACAGCTGCCAACGGGCTTGTCACCACACACCCTCACACTCCAACAGACGAAAGTCTGTGCCTGCAGGATGCGACGACGAGTAGTCAGCGCCAGGAGCAATGTGAAGGGATTTGGACAGATGCCGATTCTGCGCAGGAACGTATCACCGTTATGCTTGCAATTACACGCCGCATCCTCGCCAACCGGAATCAACCGGAGCAAGCCAAGCAAATGGCAGTCAAACAGCAGAAAAGCAGCAAGAATGACGCCAGGTTTCGCGCTCCAGTTGCATCCTGTTGGCGTGGTGTCCTTCGCAGTGTTCCATACGAACCCCGGCAGTGGTTGCTCTGGAGCCACAAGCGGACATCACAGGTGCGGGTCGCGGAGGGCGCCATGCCTCTCTGGGCAAGGAATGACGCCGATCATGCCTTTGAGCCCCAATCTTCCCGAGGCACCCACGGCATCTGGCCCACCACACGATTCCTACCCGGTGAGGCACATCAAAAGGGGTACAAGGCGACTTCTCCAACGATTTGAAGACACCAAGTAACTGTTAGTAACTGCCACTAATACGAACTGCCAGCCATGAAATGCCCAGAGAAACACCAGCTAAACACCTGGAGACATGACTGGCTCGGATCAAGCATGTCAGGTAGAGTCTTGGCCGCAAAGGCCGCCATTTGGCCTCTTGTTATTGACATTGTCCGAAGTTCTGTTTCTCGTGTTCCCCAATTTTCCCCAAGTCCGTCCACTATTCCCCCAAGCATTTCCCCTCTCCATCACCCCGGCCTCATCTTTTCCCCTCACGCTCCACTCTACACACTTTACATGGCAACACGCAGAGAAAACAACAGAGGCATTTGGAGGACTCTTGACTTTCTTAATTTTGTCTAGAATTCTCGCTGTTTGCCCCTGGAAACTATGGCCATTCGTAGCTCACTTCCATCCCAGACGCATGAATCTTTCCAGCGTAAGAATACAAATTAGCACTAACAAGAAAAAAAAAGGGCAGACTCCACGCGTTAATCGCCCCAGACCAAAACCCCCAACCTCAAAAGCCGGACCAGGCCATGTCCTTGGCTTTCTCGCCCGTACATGACGTCGTTCGCGCCCCAGACCCGCCCACAATCCTGCCCTCTCATACGTGCGCTTAAAGAAACCAGATGATTAAGCCCGTTCTACCGCTCCCCGAAATGGGCTTCAGACAATGGGGCTCTGGCTCTTTTGTTCATCCCCCATGGCGCGACGGGCCATGCCTTACCGCATCCGCCTTAATACCGTCTGCGCCTGATGCCGACTCCACCGCCGCCCGCGTGCGACAACCAACGACATGCTGGTGAGCAGGGGTGTGGTATGTGTGGGAAAGAAAGAGAGAAACGCCGACTAAGAAAACTGGCTCCCGGGACTGTGCTGTCGGGCTTGTTGATTTGGCTCCTCGGTGATATTTGTCGGTCAACCGGTGCCATTACACCGGGACATCTTCAGTTGGCTATATAACCATCCGTCCCCCTTCTCACACACCTGTGGCTCTGTCTCGTGTCTGAGTATCCAGGGCCTAGTCTTCGCCAGCGTTTTATCGCGCCATTCTCCCGTCCATCTGATCACCTCGACAACAAAGGAACTACATCGCGTTCTCAAGACCTCACAGAGGCAAACCACCCATCATGTATCGCATATGGAAC
Source organism: Colletotrichum gloeosporioides (assembly GCF_011800055.1). NCBI lineage: Eukaryota > Fungi > Ascomycota > Sordariomycetes > Glomerellales > Glomerellaceae > Colletotrichum > Colletotrichum gloeosporioides. Next base: position 640,434 of record NW_025544730.1, read on the forward strand.
ATCTACGGTAAGCACCTCAACCCAATTTACACGTTCGGCACGTACTAACCTGCCCCGTCTTCTAGCCCTCGCCGCCTTCGGCACCATCGGCGGCATGCTCTTCGGCTTCGACATCAGCTCCATGAGTGCCTGGATCGGATCCGAGGCCTACATGGAGTTCTTCAACCACCCCTCCTCGACCATGCAGGGCGGTATCACCGCCTCCATGTCCGGCGGCTCCCTCGTCGGGGCCCTCGTCGCCGGGTTCCTCGCCGACGCCTTGGGCCGCCGCGGCGCGCTCAAGATCGCCTCCGTCATCTGGATCGTCGGCGCCGTCCTCCAATGCTCGTCGCAGAACGTCGCCCACCTCATCGTCGGCCGCATCGTCAGCGGTCTCGCCATCGGCATTACAAGTTCTCAGTGCTGCGTGTACCTCGCTGAGCTCGCTCCCTCCCGCATCCGAGGTAAGTCATCCGTGCCTCATAACCCTTCTGAAGCCAAAGAAATCTCACACATCCGCAGGCCGTATTGTGGGAATCCAGCAGTGGAGCATCGAATGGGGCATCCTCATCATGTACCTCATCTCCTACGGCTGCGTCGTCTCCATGCCCAACGACCCCAAGGCCTTTCGCATCGCGTGGGGCGTCCAGGGCATCCCCGGTCTCATCCTCGGCATCGCCCTCTTCTTCTTCCCCGAGTCACCCCGTTGGCTGGGCCAGAAGGACCGCTGGGAGGAGTGCCACGAGGTTCTCGCCCACTTGCATGGCGGCGGTGACCGCGATTCGCCCGTCGTTATCGCCGAGTTGGACGAGGTCAAGGACGCCGCCCGTGTCGCCGCCGAGTCCAAGAACATCGGCGTTCTGGGACTCTTCGGTCCCAAGATCTGGAAGCGCACTCTCGCCGGGTGCTCGGTGCAGGTGTGGCAACAACTGCTCGGAGGCAATGTGATGCTCTACTATCTCGTTTACATCTTCAACATGGCTGGCATGGTAGGTTGTCGTTCTCATCAATGCATCCTCCTCACTGACAATTTCGCAGAGCGGTAACGTCGCCCTCACCTCCTCGATCATCCAATATGTAATCTTCCTCGTCACGACCGGCGCCATCCTCCCCATCATCGACCGCCTCGGCCGCCGACCCCTCCTCATCGGCGGTGCGATCATCTGCTGCATCATCCACTTCACTACCGGCGCCGTCATGGCCTCGTACGGTCACGCAGTCGACTCCGTCGACGGCAACGACATCCTCAAGTGGTCCATTCAAGGCCCTCCGGCCAAGGCCGTCATTGCCCTTTGCTACATCTTCGTCGGCGTCTACGGTCTCACCTGGGCGCCCATCGGTTGGATCTACGCCGCCGAGGTCTTCCCTCTCAAGTACCGCGCCACGGGTGTCGGCCTGGCCGCGGCCTCCAACTGGGCCTTCAACCTTGCCCTCGCCTTCTTCGTCCCGCCGGCCTTCACCAACATCCAATGGAAGACTTACATGATTTTCGGCACCTTCTGTTTCGCCATGACGTTCCACATCTTCTTCACGTACCCCGAGACCGCCGGCAAGACGCTGGAAGAGATCGATGTGCTCTTCGACTCAGACATCCCTGCCTGGCGCAGCCGCAGTGCTGGTGTGCGCTTCGAGGACCGCGTTGCGGCTGTGGAGGACAAGAAGGATGGAATGAGAGAGGCCACTCACTCTGAGCAGGTCTAGAGAGAGATACCCCCCGTCACTTAGATTTTCGTATTCAAAGTAGTTTGTTCGCTGCAAATCCGCTGCAGGATTTCATGTCAATATTTTGAGTTATCCATCATTGTCAATACTTTGAGTTATCCATCATTGTCAATACTTTGAGTTATCCATCATGATCGAACTGTGATTCCCGACGGGATGAACACCATCACCGCCCATTGTCTGTGTACGATGAAAGTTCTAGCCTGGCGGCTGTCAGTAGCTCAGCTGTAGCGCGGAGATCATGCGATGATGCAGCCACCCCGAAATATGACGTCGATGTCTTGACGTCATTGGGTCAAGCCCCCTTGTACCGATGTATCACCATCAACATCATTCAAAAGGTAAACAAAGTAGCCTTCGTATTAAGAATTTCTCAAGTCAAATTCACCGAGTTCGATTGAATAATAGTCTCAACAATAAACCAAAATGTCATCTGATAACAACAACAACAACAACCAACAGCCCGGCCTCGTCGCTGGCCACGCCGAGTACATCAAAGGCGCCGCCGAGGTAGGAAGCCTCCCATTTGCGCAAAGTGACATCATTCCGTCGCCAGATACTGACATCTTCGAAGGCTGCCATTGGCAACATCACGGGCTCCCACGCCTGGCAATCCTCGGGCGAGCAGGATAAGGCGCACGCTGCGTCCACGATGAAAGCTGCGGGCCAGCAGCGCGACGCCTCGGCACAGGGGTACGGCAAGGCCGAAGAGACAGCAGGAAAGGTGTTTGGGTGCGACGGAATGAAGGCTGAGGGCGCGGCGAGCAAAGCACCCGAGGTCGAGGATGACCGCGAGATCAGAAGGGCATGAAGACATTGAAGATACCCCGTTGATGGCAAATACCGGTAGGAATTCAGGACGTCAGATAAATCAACTGAAGAGATTTCCTTCAAAATGCTATGTTTCGTAAATTTCACCCTCTCCAAGCTCTGCTACCTACCGGTGGTCTGGATGCTCGTTCTCAAATATGAAGTTCTTCGGCTCGACCCCTGCTGCTATCGACCAAGCCGAAATGAGACGGTGCTGAACCTGCAGAAAGTCGGGGTCGGGGAGGTCAAGTCGGTTCTCGGATTTGATGGCGATCACTTCACCGTCTTGAATCAACCTACCCGTCTTGACGCTCCAGTGGTCGTATCTGCCGAGGTGCGGGGGAAGCAAATCGCGGAGGTTCTGGCCTTTCCCGCCCCACTTCTCTTGCATGTTGACATTGGTCTGTCTCATCCAGTGGAAGCGTACTTCCTGGCACCACAAACCGCCAGTGCCTGTCCGACGTCTTTCTGTCGTCTCTTGATAAGATTCACCCCAGGGCTCCAAAGAGAAGCGGCCGTTTTCCCAGTACTGGCGCATTTGGGTATTCATGGAGAGGACGTTGCGAGTTGTGCCGAGAATGTTGTTATCGGACTGTAGCTTATTGTGGACTCTATCCAAGAGATCCGCTGGAAACAAGTCTGGAATGCGGGTTAACTCTGACAAGAATGTTTTTATTGCGAAGGGGACTATGTGGCAAGCCTTCGGGTCCGCCGTTCCAAGTAGGACGCACTTCCTGTCGTCGCGGTTCAGGGCCTGTGGAATAATAGCGTCAGTAAAGGATAAGAGGGTTTAGCCACTGAGATAGACCCAGAGCAAGGGATAAGGAGTACAGGAACAGACGGAAGTGGGGGCGGAGCGGGATGTAGGAGACGGAAATGGGAGATGAGGCCTGGGGAAGAGGAGACAGGAAACGAAGAGATGGGAGACCACACTTACATCCCGTACCACGTTGGGGCTACAGCGTTTCTTCTTCTCATCCCCATTGAGACTTTCGTACAGGTCATGTCTCTTATGAACTGTAAAGCTCATTAGCATGATTCAGCCACCAGGCAACAGGCTGCTTACAGATGTGAAGCGATCGTTCGAAGGCAATGGAGGCTTCTTCAAAATATCCCATGTAAAGTGAGATTTCCTTTGTATCTTTACCACGCCAGAGCTCTCGCAGCTCGTCGCATGCTTCACCAAGCTTGTCAGAGTTCGTTTGGTAAAGGATACACCACAGAGATGCGTGGAATCCTGCCTCGTTCCGATTGATCTCCTTTAAGCAGGATTGGAGGAGTTCATAAATGTCGTCAATCGTCGATGACTTGTCGTCCAATGTCTCGAGGTAGCTCTTTGTACCGAGATCACCGTCCGTCATCTCTGTCATTGTCTCTGTCGTCTCCCGCATCTCGCGCTGCCTAGCTTCCAATTTCTTCTTGGCTGACCTTTTGCGGCGAGCTTCCCAGAAACGGTCCTTATCCCAATCCCAGTCGAAATTGAAGTGCTTCAGCTCCCGCCCTGCGGCCAAGGCCCAGCCTGTGATCAGGAGAAACTGCAGCATCAGGATGTCCGGTTCGGGTAGATCGAGCTTGTGCTCCGCCTTGATAATGGTGATCTTCCCATCAGGAGGGCCGTAAGGCATCGGAAGGTGAACCGGGAGTAGAGTACAAGGATCCGTATAGAGATCCATGTTGTCCATCTCCCTCATATTCAAGCTCTGGATCTGCCTCATCCAGTGGAAGCGTATTTTCTGGCACCACAAACCCCCTGCGTCGACCTTGAGTCTCTTTACCTCAGGTTCCTCCTGTCCACTTGATGATGGCGTGGTTGTAGTTGTAAGAGGAGCGTGTTCCCTACCTGCTTCGGCATGGCCAGAGGTGTTCTCCTGGTATGGCCCGCCCACGGGCTCCAGGGCAAGCCGCCCTTCGCACCAGTACTCCCGGAGCCGGGCGTCTATGCAGATTAGGTTCCGAGTCGTGTCGTTGGTGTCAAGCACGAAAGACTCACATTCTTCATCACAGTGTGATTACGGCGGACCTTCGGCCCAGTAGCATGAGTACTCTTCCTCGCTGGAAGCAGATCACGGCAACTTTCACCATCATTCTCATCTTCGTCATCTTCATCTTCATTTGTCTCGTCTTCGCTGTCGTCGTTGTCCATCCTATCACTGCTGTCGTTGTCGTCGTTGCCGTCACTGCCCTCTTCGTCTTCCTCCTAGTCTTCAATATGTCCCCTCTGGACTAGAAATACAATTAGTACAAAGTTTTCAGTGATTCAAGAGGACACTTGCATGCTCTCAGCGCTCTCCTAAATGCATCTGGGAAGCTGACAGAAAATTTCGAGAAACAATCCCAAAGATCCCCTTGGTCACTACCACTCAATACCCCTTGCAGGCCATTCCGCATCTCTTGTAACTGTTCAAAGGAACATCGATGAAGCGTGCTCCACAAAGCCACAGGCACCTTATCAAGATCTGAGCCTGTAGTTCTCTCCTCGCAGGTCTCCAAAAGTCCGGAGATTTCGTCGACGAAGGGTTTTCTCAATTCCATTTTGCATGTTTTGGAGAGCAGCTCGACTCCACAAGAATAAACAGAGACACGAATTCAAACAAAGAAAGGGGACAGGCATTGAGAACAGACACCTTCAATAAATAAAGGCACGAATGTGGAGAATAATACTACGCCCCCCAGCAGGCCAACTTAATTACAAACTTTCTTTATGGCGTGAGCGTGAGAAATCGCGAAAAGTGTGATGCCCACTGGCGGGACAGCAAGGTTGGCCAGTCCTAACGGCGGTGATGCCAAACCGAAGTGGACGCTCGGAGACCAGAACGGTTCCATATCCTGAGCAGGTTAGAAGCAGCCCGTATTGAGGGTCAGAAAATGGTCACGTAACACTGTCCAGCTACAGAGCAAAATGAACACAACTGAACTCAAAAGAAGTTTTAAAATGAAAATTATTCCTTCAATGTAGCAAGTACCGTGATCGCCAGGAAGCTTGGGGAATTAAATACCAGCTTAATACCAAACTCGTTCGTTTCGTTTGAAGAGAAGCAAAAGGATGATTACACACTTGAGGCAGTAATTTTATCTCCTATTTAGTTTGAACAGGTCTCAAAGAGGCCTATAGTAAGTAGCTGATGCGAAAGGGCTACCACCGTAAGATGATTGGAAGATCGGAAAACACCCATAGCCAATGGTTTTTAGTATTATTAGATGTGCTGGTAATTAACATGAAATTCTTCGCAATCATAAATGACATCGCCTCCCAGGATGAGGCTCTTGTTGCTTCACCCACGAGTCCCTTATAGGCGACCAGCCAGGACTATGGACTGCTTGAGGCATTGTGGGTGACCCAACTACCGCGCAATAGTGCACAGTGATCTGATGCATTTCGTGCTCACTCGTATCACGCTCTTCGTCGTGATGTCTTCGACGCCACTTTTCCGCGGACCCGATTGTCGGTGGAGAAGTGCTGTCGGCCGCACTCGATTCGGCGTTCTCCGTCATCGAGGGCAGCAAGCGGCGAAGCACCGGGACGCAGCCGCAGATGATGGCCAGGTTAGCCTCTAGCGCTGTCCAGATCCAAAGTTCGAAGCCGTCCCATGTGACATCGTATGTCATCTCTTCGACGTAGTACGTCCACCACGTCCTCATGATACCCGCCACAACAACTACTGTGCCGAGACTGAAGAGTATAATCAAGACGATTCTTTGTAGGACAGGAAGCCTCAATCGGAAGAGTGTGGGCATTGGAAGGAGGTAGACGATGATGTCGGTGATTACGGTTGTGATGGTTTGTCCTGCCAGCGGTGGCCATTCTGCCATACAGTTGCGGTCCATGACTGTGAGATCCCAGTAATGCCAGATGGGACTGAAAGTCATTATGTTAGATTGGACCCCAACAAATATGGACCAGGATACTTCACTCACATGCATTGTGTCCAAAGGACCATGAGAAAAATGACAATCAGCGCAAGTACCGCACCAATGGTGACTTGCGTGACTCGCTGGAAGGTGGACCCGAGAGGGGCTATTCTCAGGTAGCTCGTAAGGATAGAGAGCTTTGAGAGGCCAGACGCAAAAACGAAGAGTGTTTGTCCCACGATCGAAATCTGGGCAAGAGCTGTCAGCACTAGGATTCATACTCATACGTTGGGCTTGCATTTCTTACTTGACGGCCCTGTATACGCTGGGCGAATGTCGTGTCCCATATATGGAGGTTCCATCCGTATACTTGGGTGGCTGTGTTGAAAAGTGTCAGCCATCGGTCTAAGAGATGTTTTACATAAGGCCCGTACCAAGAATGACGCACACGGTCACAGATATTGAGAAAATCTGTACTTGTACGTCAGCGTTGAAGCGTGGAGCCAAACAGTCCACATACAGCAGCGCCAACCATGAGCCAATCGTCCCACCAACTCTTCCGCATCATGAATACTCTCACATACAGCCTGAGCAGCAGGCAGATGAGAGCGATGCTGAGTGAGATACTCTCGATGATGAGAAGGGCCGGCCCTCTCTCTTCAGGATCGATATGATTCGGTGGTGGCCATGACTTGACAACTTCGAGCGGTGGGAATCTCATAATGTTCGATATTCAGGTCGTTGTCCACTCGTTTCGAATTCCGTCATAATCTGGGGGGTTGTGGAGGCCGAGTTCGTATCTGGTGAACACCTACCACCGTGGATATCTGGAGGTGGAGAGTCGTGGTGGAGAGAGACACCAGGATGAGGTCTCTGTCGAGTTTTATCTCAATCTCATGGATGGCTCAGATACATATTTGATCCCGAAGAAACCCCTGTTTCTTCAAGCATCAGGGCAAGACAACAGAAGAAGTGTTTCTGCAACGCTACCGGCCGCTAGAGCTTAAACCCACCGGGGCAAACCCACCACGCTTGTCTGTATCAATATGGCGGACGAGCGCATCGTGTTTGACGCTTCGAAACTGGCGGTCTAACTGCCGCGCGACTAACCGCCGCGCGACTAACCGCTTTTCTTCACCTGTCTCAGGAAGAGTCTGAACAAAGAAGTGAAGGCGTCACGGGAAAGGAGATTTCACAGACTTCTACGTTGTATCACGATTCCGTAATAGCGGGGTGGGCAATTCGTGGGCTTGTCTAACTTGAGTCAAAGTCACGGAGCTATTTCAGTTGGAGGAGGCGCTAGTGGACGCCATTCACCTGTACCGACACCGTCCCGTCATGACCCTGCGTGAGCTAAAGGGACGATCGAGCCCCGATTGAGATGGCGCCGCATAAAGATCGCTCAAATTTTGCAGGATCAAGAAGCTCTAGGAATGTCAGACGTTAGGTGACAGCTAATCAAGGCGACGGCTTGGAAGGTTCTGTCAGGACATTGACAAGCTGGGAATGTCTTACTCCCTCGCCTTGTCGTGAGATATGTCCATGTCGTTAAAAGAATAGAAAATCATGCTGAAGAAGTGAAATGCTTAACGAGAATGTGAGACAAATGTCTAATCACATGCTCCCCAGCCCCTCTTGGGCACCGATGATCGCCCGGGGCCTCCTCCGCGATGTTCCACTTCAGTTCGGCATCTCGAGAGCTCTCCACTGATCGACACCAGGAAATCTTCATAGGGCAGGAAGACCGCGAAACTAGTTATCCTCGTTTTGGACCGTCAAAGCTGCGAAAATACAGGGAGCTCCGGTCATCCGAATGATTGTGCTCCGAGGCTTTGGCAAGGGAATTTCAGAGTCAGAAATCTCACGTGGAAGGCTGAGGCATGACAAAGGGGCGATCGCGGCTGTTTGGATACCGCCCTTTGCTACAACGACTCGCGACCACCGAGTCGCAAGGCGGCGGGAGCAAAAACGTCCCGTCCGCCCTGCCGTCCTGCCGTACACAAATACCGCTACCGTTGGGCACCACCAAAGTGCCCATGTGGGACTTGTGGCTTCGACCATCCTACTCATGTGCGGTCTTGACCAGAGTGTGCTCCTGCCACTGAGGCTTGGCTCCACGATTAACAACTCAAATTCCGCCGTGGTCTCGAAGAATGCCTTTTACAGAGTAGCGGGTTGATTTTTGAGTTTGCCCTTGATCAAGGGCTCTTTCTCGCTGGCATGCTCGGCATAACGGCTCAGCCCCTTTCCGGTTGCGGCGCAGAGTTGATTACGAGTCTACTTTGAGCTCAAGGACGCAATTACCCTTTTGCACGCAACGATTCAGGTTTCCGTGATTTCAAAGTAGCATTGACCATGCGTTTTATTGTTGGCAGAACTACCGGTAATTTTGGTTGATTCCACTCAACGCCTCCCACAGAGCCTGATCTTCGTCACTTCTGGCATCGCAACCATCAGGGTTCACACATCCAATCCACGCCCGGTATTCGGGCTCACAGACCGTGTCGATCTCCGGGAGAGTCCCGTCTTGGAAGTATGCCCGAACAGCCTTACCGGTACAAATCGACGGGGAGGCATGCAAGCCGTGGCCTTCCGTGTTTTGGTGGAGAACAACCGATCCGGGGAACAAGGTGGATACTCGATGAGCGCTTGGACAGGAGTTAGCACCATCACGGGGTAAAGACACATCGACGGACGTCTTACTTTCTTAGTGGCGTTACGGGATCATACGTGTTGCCAATTATAAGAAGTGGGTATGAGGTATTCGCCGTCCACGGGCCTACCGTTGAGTCAGAGAAACGCTCCAGGAGGCAAGACATCTCGATGGCGTACGTACCTTCAACTCTCCAAGCTGGTCTTGCTTTCCAGTTTATACAGAGCATGCGGTGTCCGCTCCAGGATGCTCCTAAAACATCGCTCTGGTCCCGAAGTTCCTTGAAATATTCTCGAAATTCTGCCTTGCTCGTGTTTCGTAGGTCCGGGCCATCGCCACAGGCAATGGCTGCAAAGAATCCACTAGGCCCCTGGTCTCTCACACAAGCGGCGGAGTACGACCCATCCTTGATGCAGTCAGCATTGAGAGATAAGGGGATCAGGTCCCCTTCCATCTTAAGAGCAGCTGCTGAGGTTCCGTTGCGATCCAGAAGGTCACTGAATAGCTCAAAATAGGGTTCAACAAGCTTTTGGTCGTACACAGAGTCGGCAAAGAGTTGCATGATATCAGGGTAGTCGATGACAGTGGGGCCATGCTCAGCGGTGCCGGCAACTGGAATGGGCTCTTCAAGCAAAGAATTCGCTAGGCGGGCCAGTCGCGCGTTGATGATACTTGGCGGAGTATGAGGAGACGCGAGAGGGCAAGCTTCCGGTGCCTGGTTGCAGTAGCTTGCCCATCGTTGGAGGATCTGGTCAGTATCTTGCAGGTTCTTCAGCCACTTTGCGGAATAGTAGTCGTCAGGGTCTACAACCCCATCTATCAACACCCGGGATACGCGGTCGGGGTGCATCACTGAGAACGTCTGTCCAAGGATGGTGCCGTATGACACACCCCAGTAGTTCAGTTTCTCTACCCCCTTCTGCCAGCGTGTTGTATCTAGAATTCGCTCACGATCTGACTTTGAAAAGTTGGAGACGTCATATGAGCTGATGATACGCTGAGCCTCAACCTCTCGCCATTCGGCATGTCGTTCAATCATGGCAACGATATCTTCGACAACCTGGGCAGTGTTGGCGAACTCAGCCATGTTTGGCTCGTCGCCTCGTCGAGTAGCACAACTTTCGCCAAAGGCACGGTAGTTTGCCCAGGCAAGGTCGACATAGGTGTCAGAGACTCCGAAGAGAAAATCGCTTGGCTGCCGTGCCAGGAAATTTGACTCGGACTGCTTGGTTGGGAAGCACGTCAGATGAGGCGTGGTATTGTTAACAGCACGAGCATCAAACCCAATGATATCGAAATATTTGCCATCTGAGAAACCATCCGGAGTAGAAGCGGGATGTGCCGCATCCACAATAGTCTGCATGTGGCGCCCTTTGCGGAGCACTTGACCGACGCCGGAGTTTCCGGGGCCGCCGGGATTCAAGACGATGGCGCCGCCGTAGCGGGGGTCCGTGACGGGCACCTTTGCCGGGACCTTGATCACGGCGACAGCCGCCCTCGCCGGGTTCGCGGTGTCATTCCAGTTAATTGGGACCGACAGACGGGCGCATTGATAACCGCCGAAGCAGGGATGGTAGATGAATTGCTCCTGGGGCACAATCTAAAAAGCGATTGGATGTCATCATCCAGTTCGGACTCGCACCTCAGCTGAATGTGGGTTCTCAATGTCAGACGCACCTGGAGCCAATCAAACTCTGGATCAGCCAATGGTGAGGATGGCAAACTTGGCGGCCTGTCGCTGAGCGAGATGAAGGACGGAAACGAGAAATACAGAATGAGCCCAGATGCGATAGCGGCAATCCTGATCGCATTCGTCTTCCGGGGGCAAGGTTGATGGGCTTGTCTGGGCTCGTCGGCCAGGCCAAAGCCAACTGGGTAGGACTTGTCCATTACGCTTGTGTCGAGCAACTACTCGTCGCAGTCGGACATGAGGGTGATGCGAGTGAGACCAGACGGTGATGGAACAGGCCAAGAAGCCAAGGACATGGTCGAGAGAAATGTTGCTGAGACGTGAGGGTCAGAGTAGAATTTAACAGGCGTTCCGGACGCCGGTGAGCGCGCGCAATCGATTACCAGAACAGGCAGCTCGTGTTGATTCATCGTTGAGTAGTAGGGCGGCGTGCGCCTGTAGCGCCGTTGTTAGCAGGCGTATAAGCGACGCTGATGTATTCCATTGCTGCCAGTACTCTCAACGTGCTAAAAGACCCGTGGAATAAGCGACGGGAAGCATTGTCTGGCATATGTGGCACTGAATCAGAATCCTTCAATGCCGTAAAGGCAACCGATGTAGCCGATGATCAGCCTGATCATTGATTTGTCGGCGACAAATCTCAATCTTACTGTGAACATACAACGTGAGAGATTAGGGCGTCAGCAAGAGAGCGAGACTGGTGCTGTCGCAGTGGAGCATAGGCTCAAAATGTAGAAGACTGGTGCTGTTGCAGGCCGGTAATAAAACGGAAAGCCGGATGGATGTTCAGTACTCTCTGTAATTATGATCCCCACTGCAGCTGAATGCGCGACGGACCTAATCGAAGTCGTTGTCTGGCATGGTCGACACCGTCTGGAGAGTGATATTCACATTTCAATAATCAGAAAAACCTCGATAAATACCGAAAGCTACCGAAGGTTGATGGAATACAGAAGACAGCATGCACATACTAACTGTTGCCGCTCAAGCCAGTATCACCCTCAGCTTACTCAATCACTACAACTTTAAGAAACGCGCACTCAACAATCATACTGTCATCTTCACACAACGAAATCACAGTGCCCTGCCTTCGCATTAATGCCTGTTGTGAATTCTCGGGGGTGGCTAGAAGACCACTTTTCTTCTTCAAACGTTCCCACCCTGTCACGCTACTGGGCTCTAGGTAACACTAGGTGAATAGGTCACGAGGGCACGAGGGACGACACAAGCGCATGCGAATGTCTGTTGTGCCCATGCGAATAACGGCCCTTCTATCCGTCTCCCCTGGTAGGGCCGGCTCTTCATGTCAACTTGAGAGGCAGACGCAAACACGTGGAATTGCAAGCTTTGGTGCCACTATCTAGTATCATTGAGTGCCCCGAAAATCCCCTCCGCGGTCCCTCCTGTTTTCCTTTTCATTCAGGCATGGCCAAGAGTGTTCATCGGATAGTCAAGTCCGAGCAGACTGACCATGACCGGGGAACAGGCGGCCGACGCTCGCTCTGCCCCCAGAGCGATCAATGCAATGTGATGAGAATGACGAATAAGAAGGGCATCCTCTGGCGTCTGCTTGGGCAACAGAGTTGCGGCCCCCAAAAATGGACAGGGCTGAGTTGCTAGCGCTTACTTTCATTACCGCGCCCACTAATTAGGTGTTTAGCTTTCCCGGTCTGTGGTCTCCCGCTTCTAATTTTCGAGTGGCGGCCACCGCCCTCGCGCTGTGTGGTCAAGAGTTTTGTTTCAATCCCTTGGCGTCTTTCTATTTTGCCGAGTGAGGTGATTGCTGCTGTGCTGCTCAGTCACAGAGACTAAGCTCTAAAAGTTTGACTCCAGGCGAAGGATTCTGAGTTTTGCGTCGGTCGTGGCCTCGCGCGTTTCTTGGGGCTTACCGCTGAGGCTGGAGATGTTCGATTTTCTGTGTTTGTCATCCACTAACGCCGTGGACTACTCCGTCTCCATCACAGGCATCGCGTAAATCCTTGCTTCTTGAAGCCCAGTCAACCCACATTAGAATGACGCCCAGATCTGCCAAGCGCTGCCGGTAGAGGTGTGGGTCGAAGGATTCTGTGAAATGGGGCCCTCGGTCTCACGGCCTGTGGCAGTCACGCAGTTGATGTCCAGCGTCCAGTCTTGTTCTGTCTCACCTCAACGGAACTTTGGTGAGCTTGGTGTACTTGCCATGCGGAATGATGTTCTTTTCCTCATGGGTTTGCGGCATGCTGCCACAGCGTTGTACCTAGCTCTCCGTCGACCAATGATACAGCATCGCGCTGCTGCGAAGCCACCTCACTTGGCGATGATCCTTCAGAAGATGAGCGGGAGGCGTTAAGGGGCTGAGTGTCAAACAGCCAGTCTCAGCCCACGACGGTGAAGCTAAAGGCTGCTAAGCTGTGCCTGTCCCTCCACATTCAAGCCCATCCCGCTCCTCCAAAGGCTGCAGCCCGATGTGGCGTAGCCCATCTCACCCCTTGCCGCGCATGGCTGCTCACCTTTAAGATTGGGGTCGGCACTTTCGACTAAGACCCCTGTCACGTTTGCCTGGTTCTTCGTCCTTTTGATCCTTCTATCCCCCTTCCGCATTCCACTGTCTTTCTTTCCAGTGAATTCCTTCCGGTCTGTCCTTGATTGATCGACCTGTCGCATCGAACGATCTCGAAAATCTGCATTCTGGCAGTGGGCTTACCGACGATATCGCCGACCAGAACTCGGGGCTATTTTGATCAGCTGAGCTGCAGCAACGAGGGGCTATCTCAACTTCACGATAATCACGAGCGCCGACAGATTAGCAGTTGAAAATGGTGGCCGCAAAGTTGGACGCGAACGCGTGGTACCAGGTGTCGGAGACGCGAGTCACGAATGTATCGGCGCCGATCAACAATAACTTGCAAACTACGAATGCAGGTCTTCGAGTTTTCGCAAAGACTGCGCAAGCATGGCAATTTCAACCTTTCGGAGATGTAGAAGGACGCTATCTCGCGAGGTTGAACACCTCAGGTGTCGGACAACAGCTTTCGGTGTGCTATAAGGAGGACGAGGTGCATCCTAGCAGGACCATCGGTTGTCTGAGGAGAACGGATTCAGACGAGTCTCAGCAATGGGATATCAGCGAATGGGGTAAGCTTGGGCTTTGTGAAAATTGAATTGAAGAGTGACCAGCTGACAGAATACGCTCAGGTGATGGCTCATACAAGTTCACCAATGTGGGCAACGGCTCAAATTACGTGCTGGATGTCCACCCAGGATCCAACCTTTTTATGTCCAGCGAAATCGAAGGAAGCGATGGTGTTTCTGGAAAACAGGTTGCCCAGCATTGGGTCATGACAAGTGAACGCCCTGTTGACGATGGCGCCTACTCGACCATCTACAGCGCGGGAGTGAGTACAACTCTAGATGAGCATGAGTTTTACTGCGATGCTGACTTTCGTAGACCACTCCCGTAGCATCCGCAACGGCGACCGGTACAAATACTGCTGCAACTGGGACAGCCACCGCAACTGGATCCGGCTGGGGTGCGGCCGCTACCTCCACCTCTGAAGCAGACTCATCAGCCGGAGGTCTATCATCCGGTGCTGCCGCTGGCATTGGAGTGGGTGTCTCCCTCGCCGCAGTCGCCCTCATCGGCGCCGCACTTTTCTTCTGGTGGCGTCGTAGGAAAGCCTCCAAGGGCGCCGCTGTCCCTCAAAGCGATCACCCCGAACTGGGAGGAGACCAGCCCGGCATGGCGAAGCTCAGTCCCGGCACCGTCAACTCGACCGTCGCCTCATCTCCTTCTCCCAACACACCTCACAACGGCTACTACGGCCAGGAAGCCAAGACTCTTGGACATCTTCAGCCCCATGCTCACGCCGCCGAGGCCGGTCACAACCCTATCTACGAAGCCCCCACATCCGAGACCCGCTACGAACTAGACTCCGGTCATACCCAAGGGGGCAATGGGCCAGCACAGTTAGACGACACGGCGAGACGATAAAGATGATAGGCGGAGGAGTGGGGGTAATGACACAGGAATGGGTTGGAAATGGAGCAACAAGAAGGTTCAAGGCATTTAAATCGGTCTTTATACCCTTCGATACTGCTTGGAGACGGGAGCCAAGTGGTCGACCATATGAACTTGGTGCCAGGAGTTTGTAAGATCTGCCGGGAATGAAGATAATGAGTGGCGAACCAAGGCCGGGTCTTTTGTACATAACTCTCGTTCTATCAAAAAAGTTGACACCACGAACTATCCTGATGGCGGCCGGTCTCGTCTGCGTGCATCGACTTCACCATCCGTCACCCACGCGACCATCCCCAGAGACTTCTCACCGCAGACTGCCAGCCTTGTAGTTCGCACAATCTATCGTCATACAATGCAAGGGCTCGATTCACTATTATTATATGCGTTGCAAAGGCACTCATGATCTACATGCAGCCCATCGATCCATGTCCTGAGAGACAGGTCAGGCTTCTTCTTGAATGACAACATCAAAGCACGTTGACCGCCACCTTCATGTCTCTGTAGCTCAACTCTTTCCAATGTGTTCCTCCACATGGATTGTCCTGACATTGTCGAACTCAATACCCTGGCCTTCAGGGCTTGGCATCATCTTCCCGCGTTTCGGGCCCATCTGATCTTGGTCCATGGCAGATTGGATGTGGTTAGTCATGTAGACGGTGGGGTCCTCGACGAACAGGGAACAAAGTAACGCGACCACACTGAAAGGGATGGTAATGTAAAAGACGATTTTGAAGGCGTGTCCCGCCGCGGTGCGAACGGCCACCTTGAGTGCTTCCTGGATCTCTGGCGTAATGCTTGGAACATTGAGCAGCGCTCGCGGGTTGCCCAGGTTATACTCAATCGATGCCGGGATGATGATTCCAAGGTCTGCCGGGTTAAGTCCGTTGCTGATGGCGGCGGCAGCAATTTCTTCGCCTGCAAACTCACGGAACTTCTCCTGGAAGATGGTGTTGAAGATGGCGTTACCGACTGCACCTCCGCCGGATCTGAAAGTGCCGAGCAAGCCCATGGCGACACCTAGGTTCGAATGAGGGACGTGGAGACTCGCGATGGCGTAAGAGAGGATGGTAACCCAGACGAACATGGGAACTCCGAATGCTGGGACGAAGGCATATGCGAGCTTCTCGTTCGGATAGACAGTCGCAGCGCTTGCGCCGATGAAAAGGGCCTGCAGCGCCATACCAATGACGAGCTGCCACTTGATGTAACCAACCTTGTGAGCGATGAGGGGTGCCAGCACACCAGTGAAGCCAATCATCAAGGTATTGGGGAGCGACAACACTCCAATCTGAATGCCATCTGGGGTAAACATGTATAGGGTCCCTTGGGGTAGTAGCGCTGACATAGCGTGGAAGTTCATCCCAGAGACAAAGAGAACAACCAGCAACACGGAGTATTGGCGGAACATAACAAACAGCTTCAAGGGGAACATCGGGTGAGCGGCAATCTTGAAGTCGTACCAAAAGCCAAAGGCCAAGACTCCAAAGCCGACGACGATGGGAGCAATCGCACCGGCACTATTCCACGGGTATGCAGGTGTGCCGCCCCATGTCAAGCCGATGAGGGCCACCGCCAGACCTGTGGTGAACAGGAACAGCCCAATCCAATCGACATCGCGAAGCTGCTGCAGGCGAGTCTTGTCATAGTCTCCCCGCGGCCTGGCAGTGGGATGGTAGGAAAATGCGGTGCCGATCAAACCGAGGACCTCGATGATGATGCCCAGGTAGAAGATCCAACGCCATGATGCATACTTCAGCAGAGCATTGCCGAGGAGGACGGAGAGGATGCCCCTGGATGGTTTCCAGAACGGTCAGCGTGCTTCCATCTTGGCTTTCATCGGCAGTAAGACTGGCAGTAGCGCCGTGCGGGGATTCTCCAAGTTCACGGCAAAGAGGGTGTGGTGTTCGGTCGGCACGTCGCCTTTTTTCAGGTCGGCCACCAGAACTGGGTGCCGAACATTTCCAGGAATCGAAACAGAGTTTCTGACTCAGGGAAAACGTTCGAACTATGCGACGCGGAAGACGGGAACGACAACAGGAAAAGGGTCATATGTTCGGACTCACCAGGGAACCGCGATGCCAGACTCTAATATGCCTAGGCCAAGGGATCGCCACTTGTTTGGGAGCATTTCGGGGACACCGGCGTACGAGACAAAGACGAAGCCTGTGCCGATACCGATGAGAGTCTCGGCTGCGATGAGACTAGAGATGTTGTTGGCCGTGGCTGCGACGATGCATCCGACGGCGACAGTCGCCTGGCCGCCGAGGACCAGCAGTCTGCGGCCGAAGACGTCGCTGAGCGGTCCAGCGAGGGAAAATGAACACGCCGTCGAAAGAGACCATGATCCCACAACCCAGGCCAGAGATTCCTGCCCACCGAGCTCGTTGGTGACTGGGACAACGATCGATGCAACTGCGAGGAAAGCGAGTCCGACAGCTGGGCCGAAGGAGAAGGCCATAGACTGCAAAGGATGGCCTGTCAGCGGGAGACTCAAAAATGAAATTTGAGGGTTCTTACGAAGATTGCGATCCAAGTCTTGATGCTCACGCGCGCTTCTGCTGGATTGTCCTCCAAAGCTGCGCGATGGGGATCCTCCTCGTACTCGATAACCGCCTGGGCCTCTTGGGCCATGCGAATCTTCATCTCCCTATCGCGCCCCATCCTCGAAGACTCGTTGTAAGACATTTTGACGATGATGAGATCACGATAATTGAGGAATTGCGATCAAGAAACAGCGTAAACGTGTCACATTCCTCACACGCATCTGCAAGTTCACGGACATGGCTCGAGCCTTTATTATAACCACTGAAGTGATCCAGACGATAGGTAATGATCCGAGCTCTGCTCCTGCGGGGAACACTCCAAAGCTTAATGATGAGCAATGGCACTTTGCAGTACGTGCCGTGTGATTGGGGACACCACGAGACGAGCGCCTGCCAGGGTTGATCGACTTTTCTGGATGCAACATGGCGGGGATTAAGCTGCCATCGACTAGCGCGGCGACGTCGTTCTTGGAGAGGAGGGGTCGGCAGATACGACTGCTGCAAAACCACGACTGTTACATGAAAACTTTCGTCAAATTAGCTTTCGTGCCGCGGACGGCAGCCGCGTTGGAGTATGGGTGGTTGGCCATGGCTTTTGTTGGCAATGTTGGCCATGTTGGAGTTGGATCGCATGGCACGTCAGGGGTGTTATTGGTCGATGCTGCCGTGGTAGCAATTCAAGTCGGCATGGCGAGGGGCTTCAATGGGGTGCCGACTGCTGTTCTTGGTTACGCCATCCCGTCTCTTCCCGAGCTAGGTTGCTGTGGTTGTGAGTAGCATTTGAGGAAGCCATGACACCCGTGTTGCTGAGTTTGGACAATCGGATTTTCCCAATGCAAATAAAGACCAGAAAGTCTAGGCTCTACAGACGCCCGATTAGGCATTGAAACTGAGTCAGTCTGATACCAGAGATTACTGCTGGTGTTAACAAAACCTCTAATAATACGAATTGCCCGGCATCTGGGGTTGGGTATGGCTTTGTTTCAACAACATCATATTGTAGTAAAGTCCAATTTGGCCAGCTCATCGACACTAATGTTCTGGTAGAAAGTTCGGAGGGCTAAAAGCCCAATTCCTATTCGTGCCAAACACTTCAATCATCTTGATGGTCACGCAAAGGGTCGTGTTTTATAAGAAACAAGGAAAGTTTTTACATTAAATGCGTATCAGCGCCGTGTCAAACACCGCATGATACTGACTATGGAAATACAAGATCCAGATAAAGAAAGACCTCTAGAATCCCAGTGTTGAAACCAGCAACCATTAACCCTCTTCCTCCAGTACAATTTAGCTCCTAGCTCCCAGCTCCTGCTCTCCAAACGCCAACGCTCTTAGTGTAAGAGAAAGTTTTCGAATTAGGCGGCGAAAGCCACAGCTCGCTTGGGGGCGGCGGGTTTGGGAGCGGCAGGCGCAGGCGCAGGAGCACCAGGTGCGGCGGGAGCAGCGGGGGCTGCAGGTCCGGCAGGCTTCGGCGCGGGAGCCTTGGGTGCGGCGGGAGTGGTGGCTGCCGGGGCAGCTCCGGGGGCAGTAGCGTTCGGAACGGGAGCAGCAGGCTTAGGAGCACCGGCAGCGGCGCCAGCGGCAGGAGCCGGAGCGACACCCGCAGCGGGGACCGGGGCGGCTCCGGCAGCCGGAGGTGGGGCCACGGCATCGGGCTGCTCAGCCTCAGCGGGCTTCTTGCCCTTCTTACCCTTCTTGCCCTTCTTTCCCTTCTTGCCCTTCTTGCCCTTCTTCTTCTTCTTCTTGCCTTGAGCGTCGACCTCGCCATCGTCCTCGACGTCATCTTCCTCAAAGGCCTCCTCTTCCCACTCGTCCATCTCGTTCTCATCTTCGGGTTGAGGAGCCGGAGTCAGAGCCGAAGGGGGCGGGACTTGGCGGCCGGAGAGATCGGAGATCGCCATATCACTGTGTAGATAGGTAAGACTCATGTCGATAGAACGGAAAGGAAGATGTGATTGCTTACGTGAAAGTGTTATCTTCATCGTTGGAGACAGAGACAGGAAGAGCGTTGATGCTGACCGCCAGGGCCGACAAGGCAATGATAGAGTTGAGGAACTTCATTTTGAAGAGATGAGAAGTTAGTGTCGAAAGGTCGAGTGTCGAATAGGAAGGAGAATAGATGATTGAAGTGAAGTGTGAAGTAGTAGATGATGCAGTGAAGAGTGAAGTGTGTGATGATGAGAGAAAAAAAGAAGTGATATGGACAGGATATTCGCAATGATTTTATACCACATTGCTCGTAGGAAGTAACTTGGAAATTATCGTAACGAACCACACCTGTACCGACCGTTTGCTGTCAAAGCATGTCGCCGGTTCCTCGGTGACGTGAGTTTCAATCGTCTCAAGTCAATTCATGAAAGGCTTTCGGGGCTCCGCAATTGCACCATAACTCAATCAGGGAGTGCAAACCGAGACCCGGATGCTCCGTGTGGGCGTTCATGTCTATCAGCGAACCCGAACCTTCCGCAATGATCACGAACATCCGGTCACGGCTCCTGGGTGAGGCTCTTTCTGACTTGGGCAAGTCTTTTCGAGGTGGACCCGGCTCAGATGTTTGGACCAAAGCGTGGTAGTCCACCGGCGGCGATGGTGATTGGCGCTGGGACCTATGGTCGATTGTCGGGATGGCTACCTACACGGACATTCCTTGAGTGAAAAGCCGTTCGTCCAGTCTCATCATTCACTTCGAAATTGACAAGCCGGTTTTCTTTCAAAGTTGCTTAAGCCGGTGGGCGGCCAATCTCATGTAGAGCGAGAGGCTTTTCACTTGGTCCGAAATTTCGACGGTCACGTATGACGAGTACGAACACCGCGCACAGAGAACTTTATGATCTGGATCAGCAATCATCTTGGTCAATGTGAGGGTGACGTCGTGCGTAGGATAGCTCCGTTGCTTCTATGCAGCGTTCGATGTCTTCTCTTGCATGTTTGTTGAGACGCGCACAGCCGTTTGTAGGGCGTTCCTGCGGGCAGCTCTGGTCATGTTTAATCTTACGGCATATCTAGGTATTAGACACCGGGTCGGCAGACGAACGTTATGGGAAATATGAATGCCGATCGGCAGCCCCGCGATGTCTGTGTCACTGTAACCGTTGGCTAGAAATGAGCATCGTGATGAAGCCCAGGCCGCAAACCCAGAGCGTGAGTTTCTCCTACCACAGCCTATCGGCCAACTTGCGATCATGAAAAGTACGCCGATGAATGGGCAAAGGTTGAGTTCCAGGCGAGGAAACAGTCCCACAATGAAGAATAGGTGCTTATCTTTGCTGAAGTCTTCAGGGTAGCCCTAGCTTTGCCATTTTCCAAATACCCCTAAAACATGCACTCTAAACTCGCCCATGTAATGAATGCTTCACACCACAACTCAAACATCGGAAACCGTCAAACTGGGGATCAATAATAGTATAATTGACGAATGCAGCCTTATGTCTGACCCTCTGCACACTTGCTAGCTCGTCTGTCACGAAAACCTTGGCAGGTTCACCAGCAGCCACCCAGGAGATGTCCATGGTGGTGGGAGGCCAAAGGAATTTTGACAGTAAACCGCCCGTCTGCATATTGTGTCGTTCTGGAGTTCTGCTCGAGGCACGGAGACCACGGGCTGTTTCATAGCATCACCCAAAAGGATCACCAATATCGTCCGCGCTCGGCTCCGCCGGATAGCCCAGCAAAGTCGGCAGGAAGCCGAATCGCGGCGTATGTCCCCTGAGATCGGATCAGATGAACTCGACGTCGATCAATAAGAACGCAACCCTTTCTCTGAGATAGTTGCTGTTCGGTGTCAAGTCGAGTCATTCCTGCATGACGCTATGTCTCTGGTGGCCTTCGTCCCCGAATGCCCCCTGGTATTCGGTGTTGTCAACATGCACGGTTCGGCCCGAGATCAGGTGTTTAAATCGTTCACAACGTGGCCCTCTTAAGGTTGTCAATAATCTATCTTATGCAATCACGATGTTTATCAGAACAAAAGAGCCTCATTTTACGTTTAATCGATAATCGTGCGGGCTCCGCATGTCTTATTTCATTCAATTCGAAAATTCTAGAAAAGCGGTTGCAGTCGTTTCCGTGCTGTGCGTCGCGCTACCCGCTGCTCGTATATCGGATAGATCTGGCACTGACAGGTGCATGTCCAAGTAAGTTTTTGAGGCTGACCTAACTTTCGGTACAAGAGAAAGTGGAGGTAACCTAGATGAATGCGCTTTGCGTTCATAGCCCACTCCTGTCGATGACGTCCCCGACATCTCATCCCTAGTTGTCCAACTACCGGCTTATATGGAGATTGCCGATTGATGGATGCCACTTTGCAATGCCGTTACAGTGCAAATCTGGCGCCGTTGGATATTGCGACTTCATGTTAACCTTGTTGATCAAATGCTTGATTTGAGAGCCGCAGCATTGACTCAGTTATGACCGACGCGCGGGTGAATCTGGTCTCTACGAGAATTTGGCTCCTCATGAGTTTATTCGACTAATATCTGAATAAGGCTCGGGGCTCACCGTCGATAACAGCAAACTCCGCGCTCATTGGATGACCCGGGCGGCGAAGGCTTTTCGCTCCCCGAGTGCAAGAGCCTTGATCAAGTAAGGCCTCCTGCGGCAAGGGGTCTGCCTCAGGGCCCACTTTGGGTTTGCCCTGTCCCAAGTTCCTCATGATCATTCCCTCGTCTCCCACCTCATCATGTACTTTTCAACCTCTTGTGTGCCGGCGAACCGTTCAATCAGCGTCTCATTCCCAGTGAGACCAAGTTCATGTTCATGCTGGACTATCTCCTTCGCCCAGCGTCCGTTGTCAATTGTCCAAGTTTCTAGATCCTCAAACCCAAGCCTCTTGTAGAGACCATAGCCTTCTGCTGATGCCACAAGGAAAGTTGGAACTCTCTCAGCATCACTGATATCAGTCACCGTTCGCAAAAGCTTGGCCCCGATACCCTTCCGCTGATATTTTGGGTCAACCATGATATGCTTAATATCTAGAAAAACCCAAACATCAGCAACTTTCATCAAATTCCATGATCTCGAAGCTAGGGCAGCTGTTGATCCAGGCTCTCAAGGGGTCTTACAGTTGTGCTTTCTCCCGTCCACAGCCTTCTCATAGCACACATCCATCTCGTCCTCTCTAGGGTGACCAAAGCGTTCCCATAGCTCCTTCATGTGGTCCTTGACGGCGAACAGATTTGAAGCTGGAGTTGTGACTGCGGGAGTTTCGTGCGCTTCCACCGTTGTGGTTGCATCGCTTGGCCCCGTCGCATCCACGACGTGGTACCTGATGAAACCGACCACAGTGTCCGACTCATCTACCGCTACGTAGAATTGGTTTTTGGGGGTTTGCACCACGCTCCTTGTGTTTACTAGGATTATCTGCTCGATCGGATGCTCATAAAAGGCTTGGTAAAACTCGTGGAACTGGTTGAGGGCCTCATTGTGAACCTTGCCGATTGCGTCAGCGTCCGAAGACTTAGCGAGACGAATTCGAATTTCAGAAGCCATCATAGGCTAAGTTTCCGTCAGCTCGAGAGTGAGCAAGTGCAAACACAAATCATTGGGCCTGGAAGCGGTAAGACTCGAGTTTTGTAGTCTGGTCTGCCGAGGCGCGGGAATACGTTTAAAGCCGGAGGATGCGATTAGGAGGGTCGAACGGTGCTTAGCTGCAGCGACCTTTCCGTTCCGGTGGTCAATTGGGGCCGTGGATGTGGACTTCATCAGCGGCGTGACTCATCCAGCTCGGTCGATATGATTTGAAGGCCTTGCTGGGGTATTACAATAACAATGAGAAACTCCATGAGGATAAGGAATAATCATTTTGCGATACTAGCGACCGAATTATGTCCAAGACCCTGTATGAACGCCCCAGGTCGGGAATCAAAGGAACCTAGCAATCTGACGGCACAGCGAACCCATCAACTCGGCCCCTCGTTCCAGAACCGTAGACAGCATCCTGGCCAAAGCCTCTCCTAGCAAAGCCTTTCCAAATAGAACACTTGTTTGCGCCCCCAGTCAGAACCTGGTCCGCTTCCAAGAGCGCGTCTCGAGCTTGGAGATGATGCGCGCTGCATGGCATCAAAGCTTCGCTGTCCAAAATGAGCTTCAACAGCAGATACCGAGCTCCCTGCGGCAAACCATTCGCGTCAAAACTGACAGTGCTCACGTCTCCAATTCCATAGGTGTCCACCATGTTCCAGAAAACATCGTACAGCACCGAAGCCCAAACAGTAGCCAAATCAAAGCCTCCCGTGCTGACCAGATCGTTCAAAGACGAATATGTCAGCGGCGTCGTCTCCAGACTGGTCGAGACATAGTGAGACCTTAGCCCAATAGGCTGACCGGTTGCCCAATCTGCGATTGTGTAATCCATGCTCCTAGTATCACCCTCCTTGACGCGCAAGAGGGTAGGTACGAAGTCAGAGTATCCCTCGTTGATTGAAAGCCCGTTCATGTCGGAAAGACAACCCGAGGTAGCCGGACCACCCACAAGACGCCCTGTAACTCCGTGCATGTACTCGTGCAAAAGAATTGTCGCATCGAACATGCTGTCGCGCCGAGGTGTACCCGACCATACACCCATTGACAAGCGAGGACTCCTTCCATCAGCTGGCACGTAGATCTGCGCTGAGCCTCCTGATGCTTGCACAATAAGCTCGAGCGGGTCACCGCTAGCACCACCTTTGCCGTTGTTGTTTGCTTGAAAATTTCCAGCATCTTCGTCAAAGCCCAGCTTGTAGAGGATATCATGGAATTTGTTCACGATGTAGAATCCCTGGGTGGCCGATGCCTCTACGTATGATGCTGGATCCGTCGTGGCTGGCGAGTAGGGGTACGAAAATAGCAGGGAAGGAGAGCTGGGGTTGTTGCCTGATGAAATGGTGACGAAGGCGTTGTTGCCGTGGAGTATTGTGTATTCTTGAGTATTATCGGAATGCCAGCCAAAGGGCGAAGTAGCCGTGTCTTCCGGGTTGGCAACGGATTGCCTCGTTGATTCATCTGGGCTCATGGCCCCCCACGGACTGAGAGCCGATTAGTCCAGGGAAGACTAACCGAGTCAGAATATTTACTCACTAGACCTCATACGTAGCCGTATTTGTGTAGTCAACCACACCGCTGATGTCTTTACCAGTTGTGGCATCAATGTACGTGTGGAGCCAGTTAGTCCCAATGTCGGTCTCAACTCTCCATGCCAGCGCAACGGAACCGTTGACTTGAACGTATGCCAACTTTACCAATGGATTGGTCACAGCGCCCCCGACACCTCTTATGACATATGTGCCGTCGTCATCTATAGATTCTGCTGTAGATGCCGCGACACCTGTGATCGGAAGATCAAGAAGCTGAACTGCTGTCTGAAATGCTCCAAGGGGAGTGGTGGAGGGGCCGGTTATCTTGGAAATGCTCGGTATCTCTGGAGCGTGTTCGGAGAAAGAGCTGCCAAACGATAGAACGGTTCCATCTCCCAAGATCTGTCGCAAGATGACAACTTAACCACCTAATTCAGATATGATAGATGAGGAGAACGAACATTCACATTAAATTGTGCATTGTCCACGTCAATGCCATCCACGGTTTGTTGAAAATGCACATGCGCCACGCCGTTGCTTCCAACGTAGGAGTCGTCCACCAGCCGAAATTCGGCTTGGGGTACAGTTTCTCGGAGTTTGAGCGTCGCAATTTCAATGTAATCAGCGCGTTTGTGTCTTCTTTCGGTGGTAGCTTTCGGCTCGGGGAAGGTCGCACCATCAACTGCGATGTAAGAAGACACTGTGTTGAAACGATAGCTGTTGAGTAGCTGCGTTCTCTTGCTGAGTTGCCGTGTTGCTTGAGCAGGATGCGCCACAGCCTGACTTGCTAAACCGAGGAGCATCAAGGCGCCGAACAACAGCATCTTGAGGATGAGAGATCGACCGGATTATTGTTGTTAGACTTTTTCCTGACTTTGCGATGCCGCGTTCTTTAAGTAAGGGACTTAATAGATACGACGCGGGATGCTCGTATTCAACATCAAGGCAATTCAGTGGGTCGCCCGGACATTGGTGCCAGAGTTGGAAGGTTCATTTCAAGCCAAGAACCTGAAAATGGAACCTTCCTGCTAAAGAAATGCCCCGTTGCTAAAACTCTTACTGAACATTCACGATGATCAGATGACTCGGCCTGGAAATAAAATGACCAAGTCGTTCCATCTTGAATTTACCCCCCGTCCCCTCCGTCCGGTACCGTGCGGGAGCTCCCGCTTTAAAAAGCCCGGCATTTGCCCCAGTTGCGCTCTGCGGAAACCCAATGATCGACGGCACGAGAAGTGGCCGTCCAGGATGCGGTCCACAACATGAACCATTGTTCTCACGCGACTGAATTCTGGTCCCGAAGTTCAGTGCGTAAAGAGTCCATTAGACCTACCACGATAAGTGTTTGCTCGTCATTGTGGCTTGTCACTTCGACACTTCATGTGACTTGGGACACGTAAGTAGGTGGTCGATATTTGTCGCGCCAGGCGTTTCTCAATTTCCCGCAATGAGACTTTGTTAGCACACCACAATCACTATATGTAGAGCCATTTTACATGCTGAAAGCTTCAGCATTCCAGCCTCGATCGATTGAGCTCGGTAGGTGCAAAAGCCGCAACCCGACCAGGGCTAGGGGCTTCAACATCTTCAATCATACTACCATCCACGGGACTCGAACCCTAACACAAAAGGCTCAACCGCCAAATCAGTCATCTCGTACATGAATTGTTCATGAATAGCTACAACGCTAAATATTCGTATTCTCGATTTCCCGTCGATCTTGTCCTCGGCAGATTCTGACCACCTACCCCCTGCGAATCACGACTCGAGTCACGGGGTTCCATTCGCGCGCTAATCGACCGAACATGCGGGGATCCCAGCCTCTATTGTGGCCCCAAGTTTTCCCCGCGCAGTCGTCATCGTCACCCATTTTACATGCGTAAGGACGCGGTAGTTCGAGGACATCCTAGGGGAAGCGGCTCGGTACGATTGGCACGGGTGTGCTTAGCTCAGGGCAATATGCAGGTTCCAAGAAGCGCGCATCCGCGATCCGCTCGCGACGGAAATTGCTGTACGAAGCCAAGACGCCGGGTCGGTTGTTTGTGATCATGAGCCCGTCGGGGCGACCGAGTATGGTAATATCCGGGGACAAAGCTTTCCATCGAATCACGCCAGAGAGGAGTTTTAGCAATATAAAGTCGTCTAGCTGGTCGCCGCAAATCACCATGTCAATAGACGGAGGAATCTCAAGCTCTCAGCAATCCCTAGCTATCCACTAAAGGCCCAGCAGCCGACAAAATGAAGCTTTCGTCAACTCTTGCGGCGGTCCCATTGGCTGCGCGCTTGGCCCAGGCCGCATTGGACGTGGACGCTGTTACCGAAAAGTACTTCGGCAACGATGCGCCATGGTACCATGACCGCATTCCGTTATTCGAATCGAGCGACTCGGAAATCACCGAAGTCTACTACTACCGTTGGAATGTTTTCCGCACTCACCAACGCGATGTCGGAACAAAGTACGGCTACATCACGACAGAGTTCATTGACAATGTTGGCTGGCAGACGCAGCCGTGGGCTTCCAACAATTGCGCCGCAATCTTCCATCTCTCAGAAGGCCGATGGTGCCGCGACCCTCGCTTCAAGCAAGACCATGCGACTTTCATGTACAGCGCCGACAGCAACCCGCGTCAGTACTCCGAGAGCTTGGCAGATGGTGTCTGGAGGAACTATCTCGTCGACGGAAACCCCGAACTCGCTATCTCCCTCCTCGACGACATGCAAAGGGTTTACAACGAATGGGTTGGAGACCACTACGACGAGTCGAAGGGTCTTTTCTGGATCGAACCCCTCGCCGACGCGACCGAGTATACTATCGCCAGTATTGACGCGTCTGGCGGGTATGATGGCTTTGGTGGAGGCCAGGCTTTCCGCCCTACCATCAACACCTACCAATACGCCAACGCGCGGGCTATCGCCAAGATCGCCGCTTTGAAGGGTGGTCTTGACGATGTTGTTGCGGAATACAACAACCGAGCCGACGCCATCAAGGAGACTCTCCAGAGAGACTTGTGGAACTCCACATTCGAGCACTTCATCGATCGCTTCTTCGTCAACAACGAGAACGTGACTTACTGGGACTTCATCCGAGGACGTGAGCTCGCTGGCATTGTGCCCTGGGCGCATGATCTTCCCGATGATGATGCCAAGTTCGGTGAGGCATGGAAGCACGTTCTTAGCTCCGATCAACTCGGCGGCCCCTTCGGACTGCGCACTGTCGAACCCTCGTACGAATATTACATGCGCGTTTGGCGCTACGAGGGCACCCAAACCGAGTGCCATTGGAACGGCCCTTCTTGGCCCTACCAGACGACCCAGGTCCTGACCTCGCTCGCCAATGTTCTCGACCACTACCCCAACTCATCCTCGCTTGTCAATGTTGGCGACTACACCAGGCTGCTCAAGCAGTATGCCAACCAGCACTACAACAAGCACTTTGACAACATCTTGGACATTGAGGAGAACTACGACCCTGACACTGGTGAGCCAATTGTCGGACTGGGACGCTCGCACCACTACTTCCACTCCGGCTACGTTGACTTGATTCTGTCCGGCTTCGTCGGTATTCGTCCTCGCGCAGACGACGTTCTGGAAGTCAACCCCCTGGCTGACCCATCTTCCATCTCCTACTTCCGCGCCGAGCGTATCCTCTACCACGGTCAAGAGATTGCTGTTCAGTGGGATGCGACTGGTGACCGCTACGGCGAGGCTGGCCTGCGCGTTGAGGTCGGCGGCCAGGTGGTCGCTTCATCCGACAAGCTCGAGCGCCTGACAGTCGACATTGCTCGCTCAACCGTCTCCGTCTCCCGCCCCTTTGACCAAGCGATCCAGCTTCAGGCTGATATAACCCCTCCTATTGTCAACACTTCCGTCGCCAACTACGACATCAACCGCCTCCATGACGTCTTTGATGGCCGCATCTGGTTCTGGACCCAGGACACCATTGCCAATGGCCTCGATACTCCTGAGGGCAGCACGAATGAGGAATGGGTTAGCACGGAGTTCGGCGCGGCTGTCACGATTTCTCGCGCCGAGATTGCTTTCTTCTCGAACGAGGAAAAGGGTCTCGATGTTCCTGCGAGCTACAAGCTGCAGGTTTTGAGCGGCGAATGGACCGATGTCGCTGACGCAACGTACGACGAGCCTCTGGCGAATGGCATCACCAACGTAAAGTGGACTGGTGTCTCGACTGAGTCCGTCAGAATTCTCGTGACGCCCAAGGAGGGCAAGAAGGTCCGTTTGGTGGAACTGAAGGTTTTCACTGAGTAGTCGATCGATAATGATTCATCGGGACATACCACGTAGTTAAACTCAGTTCTTTTCTGGACGACGGACATAATTCATAGAAGCTGGAGACCATCTCCATTTAAGTTAATACCTCTCATAAGCTTTCCCATTGAATGAAAGATTCCTTTCATCCCTTGATTTTTTTTGTTCCAGCTATTGGTCTTTCCATCGTGGACTTTGTTTCACGCTGTAGTTTCTCCACTAATTTAGGACGTGTTGAAAGTCCTTCTGAATTCGCCGACACAGCCCGACTTCATTGATCATACTACCGTTGGCTGCGATAATCCCTTGGGGGTTTCCCATCAACATCAAGGTCGCCTTATCGCGAACGCGAACCATTAAGCTTGGATGTAGAGGCCTCTGGCTTGCGATAAACACATCCAAACATGCAGAAGGAAGCCATTCCCGCGGCCTCCGATGTTGTGCTTGCTCAACCTCATCAAAATACGGTAAATGACAACAATAAGGCAGATCCCAATACTTATGACGATGAAACTTCAGCCGAACTATAAAAAGTACCCTGGTATCCCACAACATCCACTGCATTAATTTCTGTAAGGCTGTGCATAGCCCATGCGAGTCAGGCCGGCGATCTCGGGCGACGCCGAAACCCCTGAAGTCACCAGGCCTACCATAAGTATTTCAAAACGACATACATACATCACGTCCCCAATACAGCATACTTAAATCGTCTGGTCCGCTTTATCATTTCCTGCGCTTTGCCATCTGACTATTCACGACTCTCATATCAGCCGTTGACCGTGTTACCTTATCTTCAACAAAACAAAACCTCCAAATTACCTTCCATCCACAGCCATGAAGATCTCATTGATTGTTTTCCTTACCACTCTCGTCTCCACTGGACTGGCTTTCACCATCGACACCCACATTCTTCAGAGCCTCCATCGCCGCCTAAACATCGAAGATCGATCCGTTCAAGAAGCAGCACCAGCCATCGCCCCGGAAGACATTTTGAACCCGGTTGTGAAGCCAAGAGAATGCGAAGAGCCCGCCGAACCCGCCGAACCTAGCGAAGCAGAGCGCAAGAAGGGTGCGAAGCGCCCCGCTAGGCCTTCTCGACCGTCGAATTGTTAAGGCGTGCCAAAAACGCGAGGCGCACATTTGAGTCGACATGTTCGAGTATCAGCGACATTTTCTTGAGATGGCCGAATAATCGTTATCTTCGCTTTCAACATATCGAGACCATTGGGAAAGAAGACGGTCAGGTTCATCGAAAGCCAGTGACGGGTCGCCAATGTACATCTACTGTAAATCATTCATCTTTCTTCAAAATGCCTATTCATTAGTCAAACTCAACTATTCCGTCTTGCCAAACAATCTGAGCGCGTGCCATAGCCCAACTAGCCCGCCTGAAGTTGACGAGCGGATAGGCGAGCCGAGGCGCGGGAAGTAACCATTCTTCACAACTGACCTCGGGATCAGCTCCGGGTCGATCCGCCAAGCCGCTAGGGAACGATTGATGCTAAAGGGCTGACAGCGCATGCAGGTTGAACACAATCACCAATGACAGGGCGGGTGTGACTTCATCGGCAAACGCCACCGTTTTGCCGGCGCGGTGTCGCTCCCGCCAAATTGGTAGCCGATCTTCCATGTGTCACTGGCACGGCAAATGCATAAAAAGGTTGGGGTTCGCCCTGACTCCATTCCGCGACTTTTGAGTTGGCAGTTTCACGTGCGCCAACAGGGGCAACTTCAGACGGCAGCTCAAGCTTGTCCAAACCTACTGATTCCGCAACCAAAACTCATTGCCGGACGCTTCGGGATTGAAATCACGATTTCGTCATTAGTCCCGCATAATGAGCAGCTCCGCGAGCTCCACCGAATTCGACGCTGCGTCGCAGCAGCCAGAAGTTCTCGGCAGAAGTCGGGAGGGGATGATTGCCGAGTCGATGAAAAATGGCGAAGACATTCAGAAACAGTTTCCATCAGTAGATTTCAAAGGAGCCGTTATAGAACCCACTGTCAATTTGACGTTTGACATCCAGGTATGCTGGACCAATTCTCAGATCATTCATGCGAGCATTAGCAATGTGATTCTCTACGTCTTTGCATCCTAGTATCTAACAACGATCGTAGCAACATGTTGATGACGCAAACCAGCGAAGATACAACACCTTAATGGCCGAGATGCTCAAGAATACCGCCGATCCTGCTTTTGCGGAGAGATTATTGTGGGAAGCAAGGAGTTGTCTTCGGAACTACCCCGAGGTACTGGGGCAGTTTGATTCCATCTTCATCAGTAAACGGCCTGTTCCAGACATGATCAGAGAGTTGCATGAGGTTTTGGCTACAAAGAAAGAGACAGTAAGGCGGATGAGCTTACAGAATCCCGAGCAGGGAACCGCCACTGGGACAGCTTAAAGCTGAGAAGACTTTGACTAGATGGGCGGCATGCTCCATCTGGCTTCGTTGTTTGTAGCGTATTTATGTAACACCAGGCCTTATGATTGAGTATATGATGGTTACCGCTAGCCTGCAAAATATGTATACTGTCGTTCCGTCTGCTGACAAGGCTATGAAGTCGAGAGCTTGTCGCATATGTCTACTGCACCCATTCAAGTGCATTTATCATCCAATCTTCTGAGAATTTGTATGTTTCACTGACATCGTCATTTTCGGGTAATCTCTTGCCTTCCTCAAAGGAGGTAGCCTGCCAAGGCACAGCAAACGTTGGGGTGCTCAAGTGACCATACAGCTAAACCGCCTTCTAGGTATTGCTAGGTTACCTGTAAGACCATGGTGTCACGTCTTCTTTAGCGAATCTACCAGCTTCGCACGTGTTGCTTGACAGCTCAGACAAAGTATTTCTTCTTGGAGGGATAACAGGCTGTGGCCAATGGATTCAGCGGACAATTACATTTTCAAAGCAAACCAATCAACATCGACCATTGTCGCGAGCGATTAGTAAAAGCTTCAATTATTAGAAGAAGCTAAAGCCTTCTCAGTAATTGGTTAACAGCGATTCTATGCCCTTTATTTTCAAGCAATTTTCGACGTAGATACCTAGTGTGCGTGTGAAATGTGATTCTCATGGCACAGAAAGAGCCTGCACTATTTCAGAGGCGTCACTAACTTTGCTCTGACGCGCATTTGAGTTAAACTCCAGGACATCGCTGAATCGGTGCGACACTGTACTCAATTGACAGCTCCTCAGTGCCAAGTAAGCTGACCGGTGCGATAGCCTGATCACAGAATTCTGGGCGAATCGCCTGGGTGGTCTGCCAAGCCAGGTGGCTTTTCAATGATCAACATGGTGTAGCTGCAATGGAACATTACCCATGGGATCATGATTGGGGGATAATTCCACTCACCTGTTTCTCACATTAGAATGTGATTGGGGGCGGTGTTCAATTTTCAGAGCTCAGCTTGTAGAGGCGTTGCGATGGGGCTAATTCCATGGCCCTACTCAGACGCTACATGCAAGATCAAAGGAATTATCTGATGAGATCAGAACGATCCTGGCGCAGACTAAAGAAAACACTCAGATCCGTAAGTAATAGTTCACAGATTCATTGACGAACCCCTCAATCCGACGGTGCCAATCGGCCCATCCCAGCGTATCATTGCGTCCGGCGGCCACCCTCACAATGTCGGTTTGCCCCGAGCCCCCTCATTGTGCCCCTCCCTCTCGGGCACAGCCGCCCAATTTTGGTGAATAATCCGCTGTGTTGGTTGTCTTCAACTGTGTGTTGGAAAGGTCTTTTCATTTGACCGAATGCTGCAGCCTGTTGTCACATATGCCTCTGAGTGGCTCGGTTGAGCAGGGGTTCACAGCCATTGCATCTCGCTTGCCTATTTCAGACAGCTTACGGGCTTGTTGGCTGCAGGTGCTGATATCGTATGTTGAGCTACCAGCATTTTTTCTATGCGTGTAAGATGGAGCCCACCCCGGTCATCTGAGGTGAGATGCAGCGAGGCTTGAGAAAAAGAGCGAGGAGGAGAGTGGGAAGGATGCGCCGGATATGCAGGCCGGCGGCGTACGGGTGATCAGCTCTGTGCTACTGTATTTTTCATAAAGACAAACAGGCCCCCCGTTTTGATTGATTGAAGTTGGTCTGGTTCGGTTTTTCTTCTTCCGTTCTCTTTTTTGTCCCACACTCGATCGCTGTGTGCCATCGCCCGGTCTCTTGACGGATCTGAGCCAGCCAAATTAGTCGCCGCGATGCTGGTGTCATTATTAGCAGTGGCCCTGGGCCTTGTTACCCACGTTTCAGCACAGGAAGTCTCCTGCTACGCACCAGACGGTTCAGTTGCCAACAACGAAACCTACGTTCCATGCAACAAGCTCGGAATCACTCAGTCCGGCGTCTTCTCTAGCTGCTGCGCTCTCGACGGCCCGGCCGACGAAAGAGACATTTGCTCATCATCCGGCCTATGTATCAACAAGCAACAGCAACCACAGAGAGGGTTCTGTACTGATAAGACATGGAAGAGCAAGGCTTGTGTCAACATCTGCATGGATGAAGCGGTACGGTCTCAGGGCTTTGGGGAATTAACAGACGTACTAACACTAGATAGTCTGGCGGTTCCGCTTCCAACTCAACTATCCTTACCGCTTGTAATGACGGCACAGCCAAGTATTGCTGCGGAGCATCGAACACAACCTGCTGTGGCACAGATGAAGCGATCTCAATCCAGACTCAGGAATCAGTCTGCACTGCGAACACCACAGATGGCAATGGCGCTGGCAACGATGATGCTTTCAAGGGAGCCACTATCGGTCTCGCTGTTGTAGCTGGAGTCTGTCTCTTGGCTGGTTTTATCTCGACATTTTGGTTGTGGAAGCAGAACAAGTCCCTTAAGCGTCAATTGTCTGAAAAGCCGGACGTACCATCAACAGCGGGACCCAACACCCCGGCCCAGACCCTTGTCGAGCCTCAGCACACCGGCACAGATCCCCGAAGCTCCTACATTACCTCTTCTCCGGGTCTGTACAAGCCGCCTTATAGCACGTCGCCTCGAGAGTCAGAGTTTCATTCTGGGAACCTTCATAGATACTCGGAACTGGATGCATCAGTCGCGACGGCGCGAAGTGAGATGGGATCTCCAACACCATACGACCAGCAGCATTTCCACCAGCAAGGGCGCGATTCTCCCGTTCCTGAAAGCAACACTACACCCATGGGCTCCCCTCACATGCGGCATAGGTGATTCAAAACAATGACCAAGGAATATGGGGTTTAACAGCGATTGCATCTTGAGAGATGCGACTAAAATCGGACATTTGTTAAACACAAGGCTTCTCGCGAGCCAGTTGTACGTAGCCTTAATCAATCGTTGACGCGACATTATGTTTATCTTACCGCACACAACTGTTCAACGATGGGCACAATGTTAAATTATCTGATTCATCTGTTTCAATTAACTTTGTGCAGAAGCCCACAAGCAGTTCCAATTTTTGACGCCTTTCACAGTGCCTAAATACTAATACCCATTTAGAGAAAAGGTGACCACCATACCCTCAAGTGAGGCTGTTGGAATGATTTCAATTGGCTGTTACAATTTATCCGCACAGCTGCGTCATAGTAGGTCGAGAGTGGTAAGCAGCGCGCCAGCCCCACGAATTTCTGCCTGGATCTCGGAGACCTGTATGTTTCCTTGTGTCAACTTTCAGGCTTTTCACCGCCAGTACGTAGAAGCCAAACTCTTCTGTCGATGAGCGGCCTGCAATCATCAACAAACATCATGATAAAAAGCTTCAAGCCTCATAGAGCGTGGATCTAGCTGTGATAGCGTCGGTTATTCATCAGGAATTGCCCCTCAGCACTGCGGAAGAAGAAATTCGACTCTTAAGAATATTACCCGGCGACTGGTCAGATCAGATACGAATCCAGCTTTTCATCACGAATCTTAACCATAAGCCTAAATATAAGGCCCTTTCATATGTATGGGGCGAGGCGAATCCGTCCGACAAATACCAAGTATCAGTTGATGGTCATATGATCTCGGTTACCGAGAATCTCTTCCATGCCCTTCGTCGAATTCGGGCACATCAGATGTTTGCCGAAGAGGCTTTATGGATTGATGCTATATGTATCGATCAGTCGTTCACAGAAGAACGCAATCATCAAGTACGGATAATGGGCAAGATCTACACCGACTGTACGAACGGCCTGGTATGGCTGGGAGACTTGGAGTCTAATCTGAACGATTCCGTGTTTGTCGAAGCTCACCGCGAATGCTGGTCCTTCGCGGGTGACTTCAGTGACTACGAAAGACTGTGGGCTAGGCTTGTCAAAGTGTTAGGCATCACACGTCGCGAGTCAGCCAGTGTCAAAAGATGCACGTCCAATGACGCTTTCAAGAGCGAAGAACGGATTCTCGAAGTTTAGTGGGCCAATTACGCAAATCGCCTGTCTTTAGGAGAGTCTGCCTTTCACTTAGCATGGTTTCTTCGGCAACTTCCTGAACGATACCCAAGCCGGCGCACAATAGACCCCTACATGAACTTACCGCATCCTCTGTTAGGCTCATCTTGGGTGGAGGGAAACTGGTCACCGTATTGGGAATCTATCTTGAACGTGCTCGCCATCGTTGTTCGAGATCCATGGTGGCGCAGGCTCTGGGTAGTCCAGGAGTTGGCCCTTCCCCCCGATGTTCACTTCCTATTCGGCCCTGTCGCGATTTCCCTCGATATATTCACGGATGCGCTGTACTTCATGCAGAACTGCAATGTTTTCAACAGCTACTCCAGCCGCGAAGGCGATGAGATTCTGGACCTAGCTTCCCGGCATTGGAGAGAAATAGTAACTCTTCGGTCAAGACATCAGCCCTCCTCTCAAGGGAAAGCAGCATTCTCCTCATGCTCCACTCTATTTTTGAGACAGCAGACGCTTCATCGAGATGCCACTTGCGATCATGACCAAGTTTACTCTGTCCTCGGCCTGCGGCCTGAGCGCCTCACTTTTGAATCCGAATTACGCTTGCGATCCTGCTACTATCTATACTCAAGTTTCCAAAGAGGCTGTTGAGAGGGACAGGAAGCTGGAAATTCTTTCATGCGCCAGCACAAAGCTGAAATTCAAACACGTACCAAGTTGGGTAGTTGACTGGACTATGCTACGAGAGACCACCAAGCGCCGAGCCTGGTATGAGGCATGGACAAGCTGCATCGCGAATATTTCGGATGAACATTATTCATCTCTTCCAAAGGATTCAATGCGTCAAAAGAGCCCTCTTTTCAATGACCAAATTCTGGAAGTGGATGGAGCTAGAATGGATCGCGTGTTAATGATGTTACCACATCGTTGGGAGTCTTCCGAGCGGACAGACTATCGGCCTCTAGATGTACAGAGTAAGGAGTTTCTTTCATGTTTCGGAAACCCTGGCGAGGTCTATGCTGAGAGATGGTTGTTGGGGGAAGTCTGGCTAAGGACGCTATGCCTTGACATGAAATGGGGTCAAAAGGGGCTCACAAGAAGTACGGATGCGCTGCAAAAGAAAGAGTTCCAGGACCTTCTTCTACTATCTGGATGGAAGGGTATGGAGCTCTGTTCCGATGGGTTTGTGGATGGTCAGTCTAGATCGGAGCTTACAGCTTTCAGGCCGGGGCGCACTATACGACGTCCATTTGGACCCTGTCCCCAATCAAAAACGTCAACAAAGAACACACGGAGAGCTTTGAGAAGAGATGCAGACCAAGTAAACCACCTGAGCACCCAGTGGATCATGTTGGAAAGTCGATTGAGGCTAGGATGTTTGAGAGGACGTTGTTCATTACTGAAACGGGATTTCTAGGCAGTACTACTCAGGGTGTCGCTGTTGGCGACAAAATCTACCTGCTTCCTGGGGCTATAGTTCCGATCGTCCTGCGACCATGCTCAGAGGGGGATGGTCATGACAAATTCTCTTTGGTAGGAGATTCTTTTATTCTCGGTCTGATGAATTCCGATAATTGGCAGAGAGCACTGGAACAGCTCAAGCGTATTCAGATAGTATAGCTTCATGTCAGTTTCCTCATAGACTTGAAATGCCCATAGCTGACTTAGCTGTTATTAACATTTCAATATCAACCTAAGACTCGGTTGTTGGAATACAAAGTAGCAGCGTATGAGAGGCACCTTGCTCTTTTCTTTCTTTGTATCTTCTTCTTTTCTTATTTCTATTTGTTTGACTTTTGATTTGACGTTACTCCTTCTGGGCAATCAGAATATGGCCACCTAGTCTTTTACCTAAGAACATCCAATATTTCTTTTCGTTGATCTAGGACGTTTTAAGACCTGTAACGGGCAACTATCGGAGGCGCTCTTGATTATGGTGTGGGGTATATACAGCACTGAAGGGTTCCAATCAATCGTCAAATCGTTTTTTATCACCCAAGTTCAGGGTTCTCTACGGTAATCCCCAATATCTTTGACTTATAGCAGCTTATGATACTCAAAGGTACAGAAGCAAAGAATTCAACATATTGAACAGCTGTCCGTCTGAATCAACTGGCCTGAAATCAAGTCATATCATAGACTCGAGGGCGGAAAATAGTATGTCATTCAACCACTGGAGAAACCGAAAGTGACAGGCGTGGCTTCCTGTGCTGCAAATTGACATCTTCACCGTCGTAGCTTCGAAATGTTCAGAAGACCCCGTAGAAGTCTTGGCTACACCAGTATAACTGCTGAAGGGATTCTGCAAAGCGATGACGGCATTTTTACCATTCCACTCATGATCATAGATCATGGAAACCTCCTCATCAGACATCTTCTTTGTCTCTGGGAACCAGAACTAGATGATGATGACATCGAGACAGTCCAAAGTAATGTTCGAACTGGCGGAAACAAATAGGATGATCTCTTGGCATTAAGTTTAGCCATGAATCCACAATATGATTTGAAGCTTCCAAATACTACTCAATACACACTTTGTGTGGCGGCCCACCTGGCACCAGCTGCCAGGCACCGCCTCCAGCCCATATGGGGCCTTCTCCAGCCTACACTGCCTTGGCCACTCTCTCCCACAGACACCAACAGACCCTCGATTCACCACTCACTTCTGTGGCCTCTATACTTTGAAACAATTAGTTCAGCAACCGGCCGCCTTATCTTGGGCCAGGCAACGTTTGATGGTTTGAATCGCATAAGTCTCCCAATCCTGACTATTATAGGTACCTCGTCTGGGTTATCTGGGCTAACACGTTACTGACGGTATGGGTGCATTACTTTGGCCAATGTCCAGATCGACAGAATCATGCTACATATTAATTACGCATACTACACATTAGTTACGCTTTTGACTCCGATTCGGAATGCACGCAACTTGCACCGCCATAAGCTTCCTACCGTGAAGGCCACGGTTCTCTCAGATAGTCGCTACAACGAAGAGAGCTCATTTACGAAAAGACGTACCCTGCAAGTTCATGCATCTAAGATGGACAAGCCTAAACAAACCTTATCCCATCTGAGACAAGATAGATACTTGTAGGACCTGCATCGCAAGAAACCGGGGTTCCGTAGCAAGGTAGCTGTCATCTACTACAAGCCCACAACATAAACTTTCGATCCAGCCGTCTTGAGTCTACCAATTGTATCCAGCTAAGCCTCACCCTTCAAGAACGGGGAGTCCAAGCAGTCGAAGCTGCGTCTGAAAGGATATGCCATGAACGCAAGTCTTGCAATGCAATATCAAAGCGATTTGAAGTACCTACTCATCATTTATTGGCCATGTTGTCAAAGATTGATAAACATACGTACGGCAGGAACCTTTTCCGCAAAGTGTTGTTGTACTTTCTTGTCAGTCACTTGTGTCCAATTTGTTATCAAATGCCACATCATCTTGGCAATAATTTAAAGACATTGACCGCCGTTGCTAGTTGGTGGGTACGGGCGAGTCGGAGCGAGTCATCCCCGTTTTCTCGGAACCGATACAACCAAAGTAGCAAGTTTCTGCCGAAATCTTGTGTCTCTGAGGACGATGTAACAAATTCTCGGATAACTGCCCGGGCGACAGAAGGTGTATAAAGCTCTGCTTCAAGACGTCCCCAGTTGGAAAGTCCTCTTCTAGAATACAGTTCATCAAGTCACTCGTTATCACAATTCCCTTTGACATCAACAAATACCAGCATTCTTCGCCCACGTTTAAACACATACTCGGGCTTTTACGGTAATTGCCCAAGATGCGTGTCATTGCCCTCGTTTCTGCTGCACTGGCTTTTGCCATGCCTATCTCCGTGAGTATTTCCCTTCTGCACACATAGGTAGCCGGAACTAGAGTGTGGGTTTCGAAGACTGACAAGAGATAGGCTGGTGTATGCGCGGCCTTTGGTGTCTGCTCTCAGAATGGAGAGATTCACGACTGTACCTCTGGAAGCTGCGTTGGCAAAGTTGGAAGCTCCTGTACGGTATCCCTTGCGGGACCGGTTCTTTGCCCCGTCTAAGCTCTTGGCATGAAAAACAAGATGCCAAGGACTTTCAGAGGCCTCGCTATTATAGGTCAAAACCTCCATAGCCTTCGGTTCCGGAATAACGTGCGCTTCTTACTCGTTCATGGCTTGTAAACTGACCATCATGCCGCATTTTCTTTTCTACGTTTGAGAGCCTCGCGTAAAGCCCGGTCCGCCACAATCGCCAGCCTGATTCACATCGCATGTGTCTCGCCCTGGAGTGCCACAGTACTAGACATCACCAGTCATCCAGTTGATTCAGGCAATAACAACTAATCACGAGCCGTCGCAGACGGCATTGTTTCACCCACAGAACTGAGACTTGAAAGCTCTGAATTCGAAGGTGACCGGAAATAAGTATGAATGTTCCAATTCAGCAAGTCCATGCCGATCCATCGACATCACAAGCTTTTCTGTTGAGGAAGCATGGCCAATGCCCTCGATCTTGAATTCTAGATATGAGGCGAAGGCCATGTGCAGCCTACATTTTGTCTCACATTTCGTAAACCACAGCAGCTGAACGTCGCCGACACCTATGCACGCCATTGACTTTCGGCACCTGTGTTGCTCTATCGCTGACGAATGGACCTTTTGTTTGAAACATCTCTCAGAATCCATTGGCGGTGATTGTCTGGTTGCGTGTGCGCTGACTACCCAATTATTGGGCTGAAAAGAAAGTGCAAAGAAGCTCATCTTCCAATCAGATATCCGGAGTGACCAACCTGAAAAAAAGAAAGCTGGCAGGGCCTGCTATCTTTGGAAGGAGGACTGCTATTTAGTTTACGTAAGGTAGACTTCGAGACGTTAAAAAGCACGATTGCCCCAGCTGATGCCGAGAACCTTTTTATCTCGACTTGCACTGACGTTGCCATATATGGCTTTGTAACCCAGTTCAACTCCTGCGTCCAATTGAATTCACGATGGCTCACAGAGGAATACGTTTGTTTCCAAACCTAACCGTGGCGATGCTCGAAGATCATCACGTCGATGGATATCGCATACCTCGTGTGTGGCTTCAGTGGGAAAACGAATATTTAACCCGCCCCTACTCGATTATCCGAAACCCCAAAATCCCTGCAAGACTCATCGCTGATGGGTGTCAGCTTCCCAATGGTACTTTCAACTGTCGAGAGGCGTGCAAAGACCCTGGCACCATGTTCGAGTCTCCACAAACTCTGTGGAACTGTATGACTTTGGCTACTTTATCGATTCTCACGAGATCGCATCACACCGACCCGGGACATGACAGCATCAACGAAACTCAAGTGGCCAGCGCGAATGAAGTGCTCAACTTTGGCAATCTGAACACCTTCGACTTCCCTTTCGCATTGTACCGCCCTTGCGTCTTGGAATCATGCTCCGACCCCCGGTTTGGAGGTTGCTCCCCAAATGTCACCGAATTCCTATCACATCCAGTCAATACCTCCAGGATTCGCAGCTTTGCCAATGTCATGAGCAGAGACTACTGCGGATTTTCTGATCCAGGAATTGATTACGACATTGCCGGACCAGGAGTAAGTTTGTTCCCTTCCTTATGCTTGGGCCATGAGAAATATACTACAAAATCTATGACCAAGACTACTCATATATAATGGGTCGCACCCGAAGGCAATCAGCTGACAGGTACTACGTAGGTTATGATTGCTTACTTCTTTCAGTTCGGCCTCGCGTTCTTTTTCTTTTTTGCCCTGAAGACGACGACGAGCTGGGTCAAGAGTTGTGCCCACGCAACTTTGCTGGTAACCAGAAAGACCGAAAAGGAATCCACTGTGCGGTCACGCGATTTACAGAAACGCCTATCGGGTACCGCATTTGCCGAAACT
The DNA here is from genome assembly GCF_011800055.1 of Colletotrichum gloeosporioides. Lineage (NCBI taxonomy): Eukaryota > Fungi > Ascomycota > Sordariomycetes > Glomerellales > Glomerellaceae > Colletotrichum > Colletotrichum gloeosporioides. The sequence continues at coordinate 681,226 of NW_025544730.1, forward strand.
ATCCGTCGTGCAATCATCGATCTCCAAGAGACTCAGGCTGCCTTTTTAGTTACCATTGCCATCGCAGCGATCGCCACCTTCCGGGGCAAAGAAGGAACAGGTCTTGCCAATATTCCCACCGTGGTTTCTTGGATAACGAACGACACTATTCTGAGGGGAATAGTCGCAGCAGGATCCTATCCGCTGCTTCTCATCCAGCTAGCCCTTCATGCAGCAGGAAAGCGATGGTTGTACACTCTGTTGTTCGTCGTTGTTAACCTCATTTTGGTCTCCATCATGCATCTTCCAAAGGACATCGACCCGTCGACCCTGCTGCCGCATTTCGAGGATGCAGCTGAGAATCTTGGAAGCTGCGGAAGCCATGCTGGCCCAATGACCTTTTGTCAGAGATTTCGCCAACGCAACACGGTAAAAAATCCAATCACGCAACCGGATCTTTTCTTCTTCATCACGTCGAGACACCCGCAATTTATATATTTGATCTCGGGCTGCCTCGTGCTTGACTGGACTACAGTTACCATTCTCAAGCGTTGGAATCATCAGCCCCGTTCTGATACGATCATCCGAAATCTATCATTCATAACGCCAATATACGAGGTCTTTTGGGCGCTCCTAGAAGTTGCCACTTTCGCAATGTGCGTGTTATCTCTTGTGGAAATCAAGGCCTTTTGGGACGTCTTGAGATCAATTGGAGAAGGTCCCAAAAGCGAAACAAATATCAACAATTGGGGGTTCGGTCAGTTGATCGCGGTTGCGGTATGGTTTCCTGTCATACTGAAGCTGTGTTGTTCCCTTGTCTGTAAGTGATTATGCTCACTTGCTACGAAGAAATGCATACCTATGATGAATTGCCAAGCTGACTGAGGGCGAAGACAATGAAGAAGACAGAAAGATCGACACGAAGAAGGATCAAGTCGCATCTTACACCAGGATACGAACTCCTGCCACCTCGCAGGAAAGTGTGCCCATGCCGGCCGTCGAACTTGGATACGTTGCTCCGAAAAGGTGACAACGGTTTAAAGCTCTTTGGATCCTGCCGTTAGAACGATGAAATCGGGGGACTTGCTGGACCTGATTAGTGTGTCGTAAGATTTTCAGTCATAACGTCAATTGATATGTGCGCCTTTGTTGCAATAGAGCTGCATCCTGAATCCTCACAAAGTGCCTAGGAGGGAAGAATATGGTTGATCAGGCGCTCTCCGCGACATCGTTGATAAATACATAACCCCGCATAGATGCACAGACTAGGCCGGAGATGCGGCACATGCCGACCAGTCTGGGGGGTCAGGATGACCTTGGCTTGGCGCGAGTTGAGCGCCCGCTACAGACGTCCGACCCACTGCGTAGTGCCAAGGCTCAAAATACCTCATTGCAGGCCGTCTGAACTAAGATCTCACGCGTTGAATCTACCCGGACCCAGGTTGCCTCCCCTTTCACCAACGGCGCCTACACCGCCCGCACCGCATTCCGAGTATGGATATCTCGAGCCGCAAGTACCGTGAAGGGGGCGATGCACGTGCTGCCCCAGGTTTGGTGAAGTGACACTCCCGTCTCCGTCATTTCTCGTCCCATGCCCCCCTTCTGCGACCAAAGTGCCTGTCGTTGTCTCTCCAGCGGTGTCGATTTGTGTCCTCTTTTCCCCCAGTTTCCCCGCGTGAGTTTGGCTTCTAGTTTATGTGTGAAGAAGAGCGAGATTCAGCCTCCCTTTCCTCGGTTCTTTGCCAATAACGACGACAACCAGACTCCAGACCGTGAGGCATTTTCATTTCATGTACCCGCGATCCCAGCGCCCCGAGCCCGCCGTCCATCCCAAGGCCTTCCGACCCAGACGTGAGCCAACCTGCACCGTTGACGCGAGACATGGACTGGTCCGCCGTAACGAACTTCAACGTCGTCATCAGCGTTCTTGGCGGCTGGCTCGTTCTCTTCGGCACCTTCTCTTACCTCATCAAGGAGACATGTTACCTGTCTGAAGCCCGTAAGTCAAGACATCTGAGGCACCTTCTGCGGTTATGTTCCGATTCTGGGATGAAGCAAATGACTTTGTATTTGAAGTTATGAACTAACCCTCAACTCAAGTGGTTTCTCTGCTTGGAGGAGTCACCTTCACTCATGTCGCCAAATGGATCAAGCCCGGCGAATACGCCGTGTCCGAAGATGCCGTCGCCTCCGTCACTCTTGACTTCAGCCGTCTGGTTCTCGGTGTCCAGCTGGTCCTCGCCGGCGTGCAACTCCCAAGTCGCTACCTGCGCAAAGAGTGGAAGTCCCTCTCGCTGCTCCTCGGCCCCGGTATGATCGGTATGTGGGCCTTCACGAGCGGCGTCGTCTGGCTTCTCGTCCCAGACCTGCCCCTCGTCCACGCCCTCGCCATCGCGGCGTGCGTCACCCCAACCGACCCGGTTCTCTCAACCACCATCGTCAAGGGACGTTTCGCCGATGAGAACGTCCCCGAGGACCTGCAGCAGATCATCGTCGCCGAGTCCGGAGCCAACGACGGCCTCGGGTACCCCTTCCTCTTCCTGGCGCTGTACCTCATCAAGTACACCGAAAGCGACGGCAACCCCGTGTCTGGTGAGGGCGGCTTCGCCGCCGCCATCCGCCTCTTCTTCGGCCAAACCTGCATCTACGTCGTGCTGATGAGCGTCTTCTACGGCTGGGTCGTCGGCTGGCTCGCGCAGAAGCTGCTCCACTGGGCCGAGCGCTACAAGTACGTCGAGCGCGAGAGCTTCCTGCTCTTCCCCATCGGCATGGCCATCTTCATCCTTGGCACCTGCGGCATGGTCGGCAGCGACGACGTGCTGGCGTGCTTCATCGCCGGCAACGCCTTCACGTGGAACGACTGGTTCCGCCTCGAGACGCTCAACGACCCCATCCAGCCCGCCGTGGACATGATGCTGAACATGGCCATCTTCATGTGGCTCGGCGCTGTGTGTCCCTGGGAGAGTTTCTGGACGTCTGAGTTGATTGGCCCGGGCCGTCTCTTCGCACTGGGTGTTCTCGTCCTGCTCCTCAGGCGGTTGCCTGTCATCCTGGGCCTGCACCGCTACATCCGTCAGATCCGCGGCCCCGGGCAGGCTATGTTCGTTGGGTATTTTGGCCCGATCGGCATCTCTGCCATCTTCTATCTCTACGTCGGTCTCGAGTTCCTTGAGACGTTGACGGACGAGGACGGCCAGCGAGCGGACGCGAAGAAGCTTGGCGATACCATGTTGATCGTCATCTGGTTCTTGATCATCTGCAGCGTGGTAAGTTTTCTCTCGCTCAATAGCCTTGCGGTGTGCTCTAACAACTTCAAGGTTATTCATGGCGTCAGCGTGCCCATTGGTAAAGCCGGAACGACCCTGTATGCCCGACTTCGTCAAGGCCGCATCGCTTTGCCTACGTGATAGCGTCACTTTTGCCCTGTTGGCATCTCCCATCACTTCCCTTGCCACACGCTATATTTCAAGCATTTTTACGATCTCGAATTCATGCGGCATTACATCATGTGGGGGTTCCAATTGAGCGATCTGTGATCATGGCATTGTTCATATTGATCGATTTGAGCAATTGGTTCAGCTGCAATGCATTGTTTGTTTTGTATCTAGCGAGCATCGTCCTTCGCCGTTTGTCTCACTCGATCATTCTAGATGGTTTTCCCAAATACATATTCTGTCTTTTCAGTCAACGCGCGCAGTGTTCTCGCATCATCATATGAGGAGGTTCTCAGCTATTGAGTTGATTCATGTAAAGTCATTGATACTATAGGTTCATATTCTAATCATACGTCATCTATCAGAGGAAGTCGCTCTACCTCTCAATTTCAATCGTCCTGCTCCTCCTAATCTGGTGGTCTTCCTCCTCGTCGCGATGAAGCTGACGACCTGGGAGCCGCACTGCATGGTCAAGCGCAACCGGCAGCCCTCGATGCCTTCCGCGAAGCATGACAAGACACAATATGAGCTTGCTGCCTGTGTGCCAGGCGCCGCAAAAGCTGAAGGCGTCAGTCGGGAGGCCCACTGAAATTCCAACGCAACCATAGGCCGACACAACCTCGAAGATGATATTGAAAACGGAGAACGTGACCGGATCTTTGATGAACTTGGATGTTTCAATGATTGTGATGATCAAGGTAGCCAGGACCAACCACCAAAGGTCGTGTGCGAGCTGTCCACGGACTTGCTGACTGATGAAACTGATGCGACTCTCCGGTCTGGGCTGATCAGGCCCTGGGATGCTAGGTGCCCCAGCCTTTGGAGGTGCAACACCAACGCCATGAAAGCTCATGAAGGTACTCTTGAAAGCACGTCGCGCATCAGATACCGGTCCAGAGCGACTAAGACGGCGAGCTAGAACTGAAGGGCGGGCAGACGCTGCACCGAAGCTCGTGGTGCGGGCTAAAGTAGGCGGACGGCTTCCCATAGGTAGCAGCGGCATACCCGCCTCTGGGTCAGGCTCTGAAGTCGTTTCCATATCGTCACTGTAGATACCTAGTGACCGCTCCTCGTAAACGTTGGAGTGGCGCATGGTGATTACCACGGGATATACGGATATGTACATCATGATGACATACAGTAGTTGGAGCCCGATGAAGAGCCCCGAAATGGGTACGACGTAGAAGCCACCAGACCGCACAGCTGATAGCATGGTTAGGACATGTCTCTTGACATCTTCAAACGAGCTTTCTGAAGAGCGTCAAGCTTACCTAGGGCCTGGAACAAGCCATCAAGGATACGAGACCCAGTCGGGATCTTCTCGATGACTGAGTTTCCAATATTGAGAAGCTCAAAGGCAACCCAGTCCACAGAATTAAGCCATAGGAGCATGAAGAAAAGCCACCAAGACGCTCTGGATGGGAAGAGATTCGTGTAAACCCTACGCGGGTACTTCAGGATAAATTCCAAAGTGGCCTTGAGGTCGGTGAAGGCGTCCTGTGGCGTTGCAAGATTCAGGATGCGAAGCATACCCCAGATAATCAGACGGAGGAATAGCGGGTATGCGGTGTTTCCGGCCAGAATCAATAGCCCCATCGTGATCAAGACATAGTAAGCCTCTTGGAAGGGAATCATGTTGGCATCCAGAAGCGACATGCCCGAGTTGTTGAAGGCCGAGACGGCGTTGAAGATGCCAAGCCACCATGGGTTGATACCATTGGCCCTTGCCGTATTGGGCATGTAATTGTTCATCCAGGCTCCGAGGGCAAGGGATGTCAAAAATTGCCACATGAAGAAATAGGCGGGCACGATGGTGGCAAGAACCTTAAGAGCTCGGTACTCGCAGCCGCCAAGATGATCACGCTCTGCGCTGCTGAGGTCGTGGAATTGACCATTGCGACTAGCCGAACGGTGCTTCAAGAAGTGCCGAGCGTCGAGGTCGATATCGGCCGAGTCTGTGGGAGCCTTGGCAGATCTCCTTGATGGAAGGGCCACTCCATCGCCTTGCACAGAAACACCGGTCGAAGTGGCTTGCGTAGCATTTGGGTGTGGTGTATCATCGAAAGTAATATGACCTGGGTTTTGGGAATCTGCAATATCTTCAACATCCTTGGTCGTGTGCTTATCTCTCGTATTCACATCTGGCGTAGACATAGCCCGTCGGAACTGCGGCGGACCTTCGGTGGTGTCTGAGTCCTGAAAATCCGGAGGAGGGTGCGTCTCTGCAATCCGGCTTCCAGTCCCTTTGAAAGACTGATCTGGAGGCGGCACAGTCTGAGCCTTTCCGAAAGAAAGTGCGAGCTGAAGCTTTGGCAGAGTCAATGGCAGCCGTGGCAATGCCAGAGATATCGTGCTGCCTTGGCGGCTGAGTTTGCGGGCGCGCTCTGCTCGGACGATTTCATCGAAGCGTTTCTCAAAAACATGCTTGCGTGCCAAGATGGTCCAGATAGAAACCCATATCGTGCTTCCTAGGAGCAGCAGAAGGAATAGGATGGTTTGTTGCCATGTCGTCAATTGGCTGAGGTTGACGGTGTTGAGGCCAGCCTCGGTCATAGCAGACACCACGAGGAAGAGGCTGTCGGTGTAGCTCACCTTGAACTCGGCATCGGATGAGGCCCAGAAGATGACCGAGGACAACAGACAGACGACAATGAAGTATGCATAGTGAAGAGTGATGAAGTTGAGCGGCGGGAGGAATCTGTTTAGGGGGTTGCGAGCGAGCAAGCGCTTGGCAGCAGCAACGGAGCCCATGAGACGCTGCTCACAAGAGATGTGATGAAGCTGAGGAACTGTAGATGGAGCAAGTGCACTGAGACCCTAGGAAAAGATGAGGTTGCGCTGCATGGCGATGAGATCTGATTGACCAGTCTTGTTGATGCGCTGGCACCGGATTCAGACGCAACAGGACGCTCAGATGACGTCTGCCAGTAGGCTGTCTCAGGCCGGTAGGCAATACGTACCCCAAAGGCATTGATAAACAAGGGCAAGTGCCGGCCTTCCCTCACTAAAATTGGGACGAGCTTGCCTCGAACCAGTTTAGAAAGGCTAAAAATGGGCAGGTGAGAGGCAAGTTGCAATGGCACCTCATGGCTGTCTCCGTGGAGGTGGCTGTGCACTGGCGCTGACTCGATGGCTCTTTTAGAGGCATGCACCCGCTTAGATTCAATATGCGCTAATCAGCCTGTGGATTGTGGATGATGGTTTACTACCGCCGATCAAACATCGCGGTGATATTGTGCGGAGGCATTTGCTTAGAATGAAGGTCTCTTGTGGTTGAGGGAACTGAGTGCAGCAAAACATTCAGCAGAGCAGCATTACGCAAATTGGTGTCCTTGGGTACGTAGTAGATCACCTAGAATCTGACGTCGGGTTTTCGTTCAGTTGTGATGGAGAAAGACAATGACACGATTGAAGGTGACTAAAGAACAACAATCTGTTGCTAATCAAGCCAACATTCCCCCGAGAAATTCTGTTTAAATTCCAGCTATTCCATGTTATCATCAACTCACTCGGAAAAGATGGTGATAACGATACTTGGGCTATATGATGGACGTTGCGACTTCAGAGCTCAAGTTCAGAGCTACAGCTTCAGAGTAACACTTTGTGAGCTGCAATTGACGATCGAGTTTCATTCATCGAGGACAGCACTCTCATTCCATTGGGTGCGAAGCTGTGCTTTCATAGGCAGGCATTAGAGAACAAACACTCACGAACAGTCAAACTTTCCACACACCGGGCCATTGCCCGGGGCCGGCTCCGGTGTTAAATGAAGTTCAGGAGGGCCGAACGGGATCGGCAGTGGGACCTTACCCCGGCCCACCTCCTAAACCTTGCCTTCAGCTGACACACCCCTTAAATTTCGGATGCGATAGACTTTCACGGCCTAGTAGGGAAACAATCAAAATTCCCATGGTTTTCTTCAACTGAGATGCGAAAACCATCCGGTACTCTGCTTCACCATGGAAATTGTCTGCCGACCGAACAGGGCGGGAAAAGTCCCGGGCGGGGCGTTTACGACATCTCCATCATTTCTCATTTTTTCGAGAAACAGCGTGGAATCAGATGCCCGAAAGGGATTGAGGATAGATAAAGGTCTTTCTTCGTCTTCCATTTTGGTAATGAGCGACTTTACCACCATAAGTCGTTCAGAGCGACGACCGTTGAACCCCACAGTTCACCCCTGTCATCCGGCAATATGAGGTTCAACATTCACTTCACTTTCCTTTCTTGGGCTCTCGCCCTGGCCTCGCTGGCGAGTGCATGCGTCACTCGCGATGTCAACGCTCAGAAAGCCTTCGCCCACCCAGGTCTCCTTCACACCGCCAAAGACTTCGAACGCATCAATGGCTTCCTGAAAGCCAACCGCGCGCCATGGACAACCGGCTGGGACAAGCTCGCCGTACGCGCCGTCGCCGGTTACACCCCTCGACCGGTGGAGACGCTCTGCCGCGGCTCCGGTAGCGACTGCACGGAGAACTATTCTCTCCTCTTCCGCGATGCGGCTGCCGCTTACGCCAATGCCGTCCACTGGAAGATCAGCGGCAACGAGACTCACGCGGAAGCTGCCGGTCGCATTCTTGACGCCTGGAGCAGCACTTTGCTTCGTATCTGGGGCTCCTCGGACAAGTTCCTCGCCAGCGGCATCTACGGTTACCAACTCGCCAACGCGGGAGAGCTTCTCCGCGACTGGAGCGGATGGAAGGGGTTGGATGCGCTGTCCAGCATGTTGACCAGCGTCTTCTACCCGATGAACCACGACTTCTTTGTCAGACACAACGACGCCGCGATCGATCACTACTGGGCGAACTGGGACTTGGCCAACATGTGTACCATGCAAGCCATCGGAATTCTCTCGGACAATGCCACCATGTACAATGAAGCCGTCGACTACTTCAAGAATGGGGCTGGCAACGGCCAGATCGAGAACGCTATCTGGAAGATTCACGAGGAAGCAGGCTCCAAGAAGCCCTTGGGTCAGGGACAGGAGGCCGGCAGAGACCAGGGGCACGCTCTGCTCGACTTTGCGTTCCTTGGCGTCTTTGCCCAGCAGTCGTACAACCAGGGAGATGACTTATTCGGATACCTCGACAACAGGATTCTTGCAGGGTAGGTTCTCACGTTTGGATTGAAGTGGACGCTGGCTAACACGAACCTAGTGCGGAGTACGTGGCCAAGTACAACCTCGGATACGATGTCCCTTTTGCAAATTTCACAAACAGCCACGGGACGGCTACGGTCATTAGTGAAGCCGGCCGCGGCGGTCTTCGACCCATCTGGGAGCTCATCTACGCCCATTACGACTCAATCAAGGGCTTGAACGCCTCGTGGAGCGGACAGATGCGCGACCTCGTCAACGAGGATGCCGGTGGTGCTGAGGGTGGCGGTGGTGACTATGGCCCGAACAGCGGTGGTTACGATCAACTTGGATTCGGAACTCTCCTTTACAGACGCGAGTAGGGATGAACATTCATCTTGTGGCACACGAGTTGGCTGTGGACGGCTTATTTTCCATTCACTCATTCACATCACCTTTCTTTACCTTATTCCACGTCTCATAGTTGGGTTATCAGGAGTGCACGCCTGATCCCATTCGTACATATTCAATCAACAAACCTTGCAAGGATGTTTGATACAACCGGACAGTGTTGTCTTCAGCAAACATGAAAAAATCTGCTGAGAATAAGCCACGTGATGATGATTAGTGAAAGTCTCATGTATGTATGACTTTCCAACCAGGAACCCGTGATTTCTATATCGATGGAGTTATTAGCTCTATGAAATACGAATGGAGGAAGAAGCATATTTTTCTTGGACAAGGTGCCAACAGCTATGCAGTTCTTGTGTCAATTGTATATCTTGGATCTTTTTCAGTAAGCCCAGATGAGGCCGCCCCAGCTCGGATGATCAACTTTGCTCAAAGGCCCTTCAGGTCCTGCAGTCTGTTTCGCCTTCGTTGTCCATGGGGCCTTCAGTCCTCTCTTCACCACGTACTGGTAATAGACAATGTCCCACATTGGGTTGTCCGCTGTGACGCCCCGCTTCTCCTGTGAGATGGCAGCCCAAGGGCCACCAACAAGAACCGCCTCGCAGCGGAACCACTTTGGGTCGTAATCGACCGTCTCATTCAAGTTGAACTTTGCCGTGTACTCGGCCCCTTTGAGGATCAGGTTGTCACCTTGACTGTACAAGTCGGATCCTTGACTTTGCGCAACTCGGGCAGCCGTGGCGGCCCAACCAATGCCTGTCATGGTGTGGCCTGTGGCACGTCAGTCATTCGAATAGTCCTGATCAAGACTTTCGGGGTACTAACTCTGATCACGACCGGACTCGGATGATTGTCCGGTCTTTGGGTCAAACATGGAGTACAAGCCCGCGCAAGGGTTGTTCAGGTACTCGTTGATGGCATAATTATAGAGCGTAACGTCGTCCAGGTACACTGCGAAGCTAAGTAAAGCCTTGATGCTCGCCATCCCGTAGTTAGCCTGTCCAATAGCTACAGACTGCCGCGAGAAGAGCCAGTACAACTGGATGCTGAAACCCGAGCCGCCTTGCCACTTGGCCCCGGCCTCGGTCCAGTTGCCTTCCCAGCGCATGATCTCCGCCGCATTCACGAAAAGGTCGCCCTCTAAACCGACCAGCAGAGATCGATCCGTACCAATGATGTCGACAAGCGTAGAACCCCAGCTGTCTAGGATCGTGGTGCTGCGGTTCCAGTGCGCCTCGTCGCGCGTGATGTACCACATCAGCGCGTTCTGCCATGCCGCACGAGAGTCCGAGGTGAAGCTGCTGTGGTTGCTGATGCTTCCACGCGAGAGCACCGCCTTGGGTCCCTTCATCTGATAGGCGGCCTGGCTGTAGCTGTCGTTGCTGAATACATCAAAGGTGGACTTCCATGGATCTTTGCCTTCAAGTACACCATTCCGCATACGCTCGAGGTCTTCATGGGTATGCCAGATTCCAGGGTGCACAAAATCGCTGGGGCGGCTCTTGAGAAACTTGGAGATGTCGCCCGCGGGTAACGGAGTGAGCGGGTAGACTGGCCCGAATGCTCCTGGTATGTCGGCCACTGTTGCGAGGCATGACGGGGTCAGGAGGCCCGCCAGAGACAAGGTGAGGAAAGATGTCAACTTTGGTTTCATGGTGTTAGCTTTGCATACACCCTAGATGTTGTGTGGTGTGGTTACCTTCATCCCCGTCGATACGATGCAACGATGAGGGTAAGATCAAATTTGTGAGTGGTGGAACATTAGAGGGCGAATTACAGTGGCAAGTTGGTTCGTAACATATCAAGATATTGCCCGGCCATGAGGTGCAACATAAGGCTACAAAGTAGTTGCTCGGATCAGCTCGGCCAGTTGAAGCATGGTCGGGACCGGGACAGGTAGCGGGCCGGAAGAAATGCGTGATGCCGATTTCAGCAGTCGTGGTGTGTAGGATCGGCATCAACGCCGAGAAAGGGGAGAGATCAAATCGCGGGGAAGTTTGCGGAGAAGCTTGTTCATCTTTCAGTGATCAGAGGCGACTGCAACAGTAGAGGGGTTGCAACACCAGCGCCAATTCTAGACGAAATGACGGGGAACCGCTGTAATTTTAGGCGGGACATCTCCCGGGAAATAGTGACCCAAAAGCCCACTGAGCTCAGAGATCTGAGTAACGGAAACCTAAATAGTGGCTTTTACTTCTCGCACCCCGCGATGCATTGCGCATCGTCCGTGAACCCACGGAAAGTGGATTGGTTAATGAAGACGAAAATGGCAAAGGGGGTATGGAAAACAAAAAGCCAGACACAGATTTGGCGTGCACAGCGGAATGGAACGATGACTCATGACGTGGTCGTGTGGGGCCAGCCAGCGAACCATACATAGACATACTAAGCGCTTGTCGGGGCATGAACCACTCGGTTGTGTAGTGTAGTGGTTATCACTCCGGATTTTGATCGTATCAAAACTTCCGGCAACCCCGGTTCGAACCCGGGCTCGACCTCGCTTTTTGACGTTTGATTTGATATTCAATGAAGGTGCGGTTTTGTCATTGCTATTTTTGAGATTCTGATACTCATGCCCGGCCCTCTGACGCATAGGCGACTAAAGGACGGATGTAAAGCCTCTGGAGTTAATGGTCAGCCAGCATTACAACAAGTAGATAGGCAACACCCCAACATAGCAGTACGGAGTCTCCCCGTCATCTGAGGTAAACATTGGTTTTGCTCTCCCAACACAATCCGAACGTCTCCAACTTTGAAAAAGCTTGGGATACCTATTGCGATCAACCTGGACTTCTGGTTGGGCTTTCATAACAAATCTGACCACCCTACAGTAAAAGGGTTTTACACTACAAACGGAAACAAATACCTGGAACTCGAGCCACGCCCGGAGTTCATCACTGTGCTGTCTCCTCCACATTTAACGACCCGTAACTCTCAACAAGATTTGTCAGAATATGATCATCCACTTCCTCCTGCTTCTTGACAATGCTGACGGGCCAGTTACTGCGCACAGCCTGCACCATATCGTGCTTCTCCATCTCTTGCTCGTCGTCAAACGTCATCGAATTTCTCAAAAGGGCCACCTCTTGTGGGCGCATCCGTCCTCTGATAACTCGAAACAGCGCTTCAGCCAAGTAGTGATTGCGACGCTGGTTCTGCAGCCCTTTCGCGACTAGGATGAGCGTAGACCGGAGGATTTCGATTTGATGCTCAGACTTCTCTTCCAATATCGCGTTGATGCAGTCGTATCCCGTGAGCATGAGAGGTATCACAAGAAACAGGTCCATAGCTTCGTAGCCGTGCCGGAGATAGTAGAGGCGGATTAAGGTTTGGAGATATTTCTTCGCGTCGGCAACGACTTTTTGCAATGTCGCGTCGCTGGCTTTACTGGCGGCAAGTAAGGGTTCGTAGATCATAAGTAGCAAATGGTAGTAGTATATGCTGTGATACAGTTATCAGAAGGTCCGTTTGTTCCTTGCATAGATGACGATGAGTGGCAAAGCAGAAGCGATGCCTCCGGGCTGGGCACTTACTGCAGTTGAAAGTGGCCTGGAAGTGCTATCATCATGGGCGTAAGTGGCTCCGGCAAGTCACTGTACCACCTTCTCAATCTCTCATGGAGTCTATTGGCTTGATCGAGACTAATGACTCCATTTGGAGAAAATGCTGCGTCGCAATACTCGTTCATGATGACTCTGAACTTGGCCCTCGTTCGAAAGATGTGACCAAATTGAGTTGGTTGAAGGTCTGAAACCAGTGGGTATTGAAGCCAGATTTCGCCATACCAGTCGCCCTCTCTTGTCGGGTCAGGCAATGGCCAGTCCGGAGGCTCTTTGACTAAAGGCGGTATCATGAAGGAAAATGCAACCAGCCTGTAACAATTAGATGCTATGACGTAACCTTGGGTTAGTGCACTTACGTTTCCCAGTTGTAGAGAGCCCAGGCGGTGTAAGCCCAGCCTTTCCGTTTCGAGTCATTATTTCCACATGAGCTTTTAGAAAAGAGACGCAGCTTGAGTGCCAATTTGACGCCGTGGATTCTGTACGGCTGACCAATCTCATCTAGACCGCACAGGTTGTGGAAAACGCTGAATAGGATGCCAGCTTGTATGGTAGTGACCCGCGGCTCGGAGGCCTGCAGTTCCCAGAGACGTTTGGCTTCTGCGAGGAAGCGGTATCCAAGCGTATTGGGGTTCCAATACTCGACGCGATTTGAAAACTGTGGATAGCAGACCTGTGCCCAGTTAGTTGCATCGACTGCGAGGGCATAATTAACATACACAGGCATAGGCAAGGGTTATGTTGACAAGTAGTGAAGAGCAAAAGTCTTGCTTTTGTGCCACCAAGTCTTCGAGGAACAGGTCTTTCTGAAAAGCCGCAGAAAATTGATATTCGCATCTGAACAAGGCGCGGAGGAGGTCTTGCATCAGTGAATCGTCATCGCATACATTAGTCCACCATGATACCTTGGCGTCGGACAAGCGGGGCTCGACGACTTGTGCTGCATGAAACGGTCTGGTGTAGACACTTTGGAGTTCCTGCGACCCACTGGCGATGGCATGCGAAGGTCTCCCTTGCCCATGTGCAGAGTACAGTGATGCCGCTTCGTATATGAACGAATTCAAATAAGGATTGTTTTGGATGTAAATCTCAGGCATCTCGGAACGGTAGGGGAAGTCATATCGTAGCCGCGTTTCGGGGGTAATAGCCATCTGAAGTAACAGATCTCCAGCCTCGACATGGTTCACGATAGTCGTGGCGTCGGCCCCGGATCTGATCCTTTGGAAAACGTCCTGGGCAGCCTCTTCAGGTAAGTTCTTCAGTAGCGCCAAAACTTGCTCGTGGATCGTCGCTCGGCCTTGCACTTCGTTGTGTTTCCGACTATTGGCCTGCTGTCGAGACTCACCAGGTCGCGTGGTGTATTCGCAGGAGCTGCGGCGGTAAAGGCACACACTGCACGTTGGCCTCTCTCCAGTACACTATAGGTTATGTGAGCATTCCGCCGTACTTCCCGGCTGCGTATAATTCAGAGACAACGTACCTTTGACTTGCGCTTACGGCATGCGTTGCAGGCAGCTTGCACAGGCCGAGACCTTTTCCTCGGGAGATTTTCGAGTTTTGCTGGTTCAGCAGGACTATCTTGCGCCGGCAGCAGCGGGCGCAAAGGCTGCATATTCTTCTTCAGCGGCTGCACACGTTGTTGTTCATTCATGCCGCCAAACCAACTGTTGCTGGGCTTGAAGTATATTCCGTGGACACTGTCATGGCGCGAGGAAATAGTGCGCAGCCTGGGCGCGTAGCCACGTGACTGTTGGAAGAGGATTGGTTTGCGGCGTCGGAGCTTGCCCCGTAAAGACCAAAACAAACATGAGTGACTGCAGCATGATGATGTCAGCCGTTGGTAATACTGACTCTCATTCTCATATGATAAACATCGCATTGCGGCAAAGACCAACCCAACAAGAGTGACGGATAAGAGGTGAAACTCACAGGATGATATTCACTGATGCATGATTGTCACTATGGAAGCCGCATTTTCACCCGTAATTCAGAGACCCTCTCTGCTCTCATATGAAGCTAACCCCCTAATAGTCGTAGCGCTGTATGCAGGCCCAGCGCGACGATCAGACCCCCAAATAAGAGAACTGTTTGCCGAGGGCCCACTGCAACTGTCCTCCCGTTGTTGCAATTGAACCCCTGTGGCCAATCGTTACCAGGTTTGTACGGCTTCTCGTTTTCACCATCCCCATCTTCACCAACCCCAGAAACCTGCCCAGAACCACATCCTGAGCCTGAGTCTGAGCCAGAGCCAGAGTTAGAGTCAGATCCCCCCGGTGATTGAGCACCAGGACCAGATTCGCAATCGCCCGTCGGCGGAACTGCGTTGGAGCCGGCAAGCTCGACGTTGGGTCCGGGATTTGGGATCATCACGTCTGCGTTGTCGACGGTTCTGCATCCATTGCCGACATTGGCGCGAAAGATGTCTGGTTGGGCGCGAAAGTTGTTGCCGCTACCGCCATTTCCAATTTTGATGACAGCACAATTCATGTACATCTCTCTGTTGCCAAGATTGTTGAACCATGACCAGGCCAAGATGGCTTGATCGGATGAGGGAGTATCGTCAGGCAGGGTGAATAAAATCCGGTAGCCATCCCCGGCAGGGCAGCCACCAATAATGCTTCGGAGGACTTTGAAGGTGTTACCGCCATCCACAGACATAGACACCTGGCATGAACCGCCGTTGTGGGTGGTATGGCCTGAAAGAGTGATCGTGTGGTCCTCGCCAGCGTTCCAAGTAGCGACGGGATCTGCTTCTGAGGTGCCCAGCACGCTCAAGTGGCCCTTACAAGGGTAATCGGATCCGCTCGATGATAGAGGACTTGTGTAGCTGTAGTCAACATTTCCTTCGGCGGTGTTTGGGTTGATCTTGGCTTTCAAGGGTGATGGATCAGACATCATCATGTGCGCCGAAGTGAGGTGTGCGAATGTCGAGATGACCACAACAGCCGCCCAGGATCGGAAACGCATGACTGGTCAATTTCATAAGTTGTAACAGTCGATGGTGGTTTTATTGGCATTGATGTTACTGTCTTTTTGTGTTGCATTGCGAAAAATTGAGGGTGGAAGCCTTGGAGAGCGGATCATGTTCACGGTTCACTAAGTAGTTTAAATAGTCAAGGTTTAGCAACTGCGTGAAGCAGTGAATCATCTTTCAGAATGTGAGCCGTGGAAGCGGCGTCATTTCAAGTGAATGTTTCTATCACCAAGCACCTACAATTGATTAGTTATTTTTATTCACCGAGTCCCCAAATGATCATGTCCTTGCAGCCCATGCGATTAATGCAGCGCCAACGCCACTGCCATCTCTTGCCATGCCGATCTTGATACGCTTCTCGCCTTCACCGCCAATCTCAGGTACTTCCCGCAAAGCTTCTCTGATGTTTTCCTCGAAGTTTGGGAAATGCTCAATTAGAGAACCATCGACGCCAATATCAATGGCGCCTTCTTCCGCATCGTGTGAGACCGCACCTGCTTCATGCTCTGACTCCCGGTACGTCGGTGATGAATCTTTGGCTGGAAACCTGATATGAACTTTGATGCGTAACCACTTGGCCAGCACCTTCCAAGCACTTCTCATGCCGTAGAACAAAGGGGCCAGAATATGAATGCCCATGCCCCACGGTGCTGCGGTTGATTTGACCGTCGCCTTCGAGACGAGCCTTCCGGACTGCAGCGCAACGCCCGCGATGGCAACCGATGACAGTCTCGCGGCGCGAAGTCCAATTGCCTCGGAGAGGATCCTGATAGCTTGTGCATCTGACGTCGATACATTTGTGGCGCAGAGTATTGTCGAGATCTGCTCACGTGCAATTTCCAAGCTCTCGGTTGAGTCCTTCACAACTGAAGATAGCAGCGAGCTGTCGATGCTGTCGGCAACATGAACAGCAGACTCGGTTGCTAATTCCATGTCGAAGGCATCTTTTTGTGAACTGAGAAGGTGGACCAGTATCCGCCTCAGCAGCTCGCCGAGATACATGCCAGAGATGCGCTTCTCAAAGTGTTGATCATCTGGGTTGACTGATTCCTGGTCAAGCTCTCGGTCGAATCTTGTTGTCGGGAGCACTTCCAGCCTGTTGTCGAATCCACCCCACTCCGTATTCAGAGCCATCATTGCGTCAGGTCCGTACTTCGAGGTTCCTTGGCGAGAATGGAGCTTCGTAATCCGAGAGATGCGTTCCATGTACGCGCCATTTGTCCCTGTTCCAAAGATGGCGCCGACGACGGTACTTGACCTCCCCGGAGATGTATAAGCACGCGCTGCCAATGTTCCGACAGTGTCGTTTGCAAGCGCAGTTACCAGTAATGGAAGTTCTTGCTCGTCGAGTGCTTCCTGGAGCATGGCACAGGGATCACGCCCAACTGCATCGGGTATGTCGAAAGACTTTGTCCAGTACAACAACTCGCCTTTGTTGAGTGCGTGCTGGTCGAAGGTGAAGCTGAAAGTAAATCCCAGACTCTTGGAATGTGAGCGTCTCAGCTCATCCGTGAGGCCACCGTCCTTCACGAGAATTTCCCAACTCTCGAGGTCCGATGCATGATGCTTCTCCATAAAAGCTTTGGTTTGCAGCGCTATGAATCCGAACAGATCCTTATATGTTGGCGCCAGCATGAGATGACGCGGGATAGTCACCTTTGACTGGGTGAGAGAGTAAGTTGAGTCTCCATGCAGCTCGACTGAGCATACTCTCAAGTTGGTCCCTCCTAAGTCGATGGCCAAGCAGACGCCTTTTTCAGAGCCGTTTGGTAACTTGGTGACATACGATGGAATCTGACACATTGATGTGCCGTCCTTCTGAAGGCCCTCATCTGATTCGTGTTAGTTGATGTTGCTCGAGTAATGACCAGTCCTGGCCGTGGATGGTTGAAGTACTTACTAAGCTGCTTCAAGAAGTGGGTAGTTGCACGGCGAACATCCTCAGCAGGGAACTCGAATTCTTTGGCAATCTTTTGAGCCTCATATATCAGATCCGACCTCCGGACCTCCTCGAGGCTGTTGGAAGACATTGGAGCTCCAACACCCACCAAAAGATGTTCGATAACGAGTATGTCGGGACTGAAGCCAGGTTCATGGGTACCGCATCCCAACATTCAGCAGACTACCCGATCAAGTATGTAACTAGGAACGCCAAAACCTGGCAGCTCGCCAGATAATCAGTAACTCACATGCAGATTCGGAATCCCGTCTTTCCCGTCATAACCATCTTGTTGAACATGGCCGTCGGGTGGCTCAAGGATCACGAACCGGTAAACCCGGACCGGGTGGAACCGGTGGATCGGTCAAATTTCCCCCTCACTTCCCTCCAATGACAACTGCGCCGCCTATCTGGGGCCCAGTCCAGGCTCGCTGAACATCGCTAGCGTCCAGCTTCTTCATAAAGTCCGGCCACCCCGGCTCAACCGGCGAACCAGAGTCTCAACCCCCGATCCCACATCACCTGTTTCACCGGTCCTCCGCTGAAAACAGCAAGACATTTGATAGCAACCGGGCAGAGCACTCTGCAAACACCGGAAGCTTTGAGCACGCAAAGTGGATCTGTTTCGAGAAACGTTCCGAAAAGCTTGTCAGTTGTTAAGCATGTCGCTGCAACACGCGAGAGATGGAGCTTCGGTGGATGGGCCTGATGATGCGGGCCCGTCCAAGGCCCGGAAGGCATGCGGTAAGCCCACCGGTGTGCGTCTGATGCGTGGCTGTGGAGGCTGACCACTGCCCGCGCAGTCAATTGCAGAAGACAGAAAATGAAATGCAGACTCGACAACGGGTCGACGTGTCGAAGATGTCTACGCGCCGGTGTTCCATGCGTGTTTGTACCCAGAGCCAATGTATGTGTTCTCGTTCCCGGTCTTTTCTGATCATTTCTGACGCGGCATTTGCTCAGTCCGCGTCCCATCGTGAGAGCCTGTCATTGGCTTCAATTCTCCACAGTAATGAGCAAAGTTCTTCTTTCAATAAATCTGTACTGTTGAGATTGAAGCGTCTTGAGGAACACTGCGGGCTGTCTGGTCTTGGCAGTCTTGAAGAGGTCGAGTCGCCAGCTTCGCCAAATTTGCCAGATGTTGAGCTCGAAAGTCCCGGGGATGCGGGGCTCAGCGCTCTATGGAATGCTGTTGCTGTCCTTCGAAGGACATGCCCCTCCAAAGTCAGCTCCAACATATGGGAGAAACATATGATCAAGAGGCTCTGGCTTTCGTGAGTCCGTCTTTCTTAAGGTAAAGCATGTCTGGCTGATGTGATGTAGATTCCATGAGAGCATGCCCGGGCTGCACTTTCTTCCGAGCAAACAGACATTCTCATCACCCAGGCCACTCATGCTGGCATCAATGCTTTACTGTTCAAGCATACGGGGTTCGCCAGATGTTGCCGTGCTAGCACCCGAATACTTCACCGTTTTGTGCAGCGCCATCTCACAACTCTGCATTCCTGATAGCGAGATCGGCCAACCACCAGACGACCCCGCATCAGCGGAGGAATGGGCTTTTCAGACTGTTCTTGGTATCATACTGGCCGGTCTCCTTCGGGAAGCCGTAGTCAAGGAGACGGGCCTCTGGATCTCAGTGGCCTATCGATTGATACTGGAACACTGCCCCTCTAACGTCGACGAGAGATCCCGTGAATGGCGACGTCTGTTCTCTGGTCTGCAGGTACGAGTCTTGCATCATCGGAAGTATGCTTTATCCCTGTTAATCTGATGCTAGATCGTGGATCTCGAGCACGCCTCGATCCACCTCTCGTGCCCTGTAATCCCCATCGAGGCGCCGCTACCTCGGCTCAAGATCGCCATGCAAGATCAGCTGTACCGGCTATCTAGGATGATGCATACCGGATTGACGCACTTCACTGGGCGGGGCTTACCGACTATCTGGTCTTGCTTTGCGGGCGAGCCTAGCGCAACGCCTGATGCGACTGTCTCGTTCAGCGGTGTCGATGGGGCAGTGATCCGCGATTGGGCACGTCAGCTGGATGACTGGCTTGTGGAGTTCAGCGATAGGGAATTCGAGTCGGAGCATGAGAAGAAGCTCGTGTTCAGACAGTACATCCTCCATCGTCTGCTGGTGTTGTCCATCTATCACCCTGCGAGGGGGTGCAACTTGTTTTCCAACACGACACCGAAAGAACAACATGAGCTTCTGGTCTCGGCACGAGCGGCCGTGAAGCTACAAATTCTTGATTCGGCTATTTGGTCTAATTGGGACTTAGTAATGATCACTTGGGCATGCCTTATCGTGCTCCAGGGTGTGGATGGGGGTGTAGGAGAACCCGATGGTAAGTTTTCTGCAGCCTCATTGAATCTTCAACTAAAGGTTGCGACGCAGATCTGGAAAACGTTGGGGTTCATCTACAGAAGTTGAAAGAAATTCACGAGCCAAAACCAAGTCTCAGAGGCATCTTAGCCACGAGGCTTGAAGAAAAGCTTCAAGGGCTGCACACCCCTGCTTCGGGTGACGCAGAGATGTTCGAGCAGGAAATACAGAACCTGGACAACTCTTGGTACATCTTCGATCAAGCAAGTCTGCAGGCAGGTTACGAATTATGGTCATACGAAAACCAGGGAGGCTAGCTTTCACTTTTGGAACATCCAATATCTTATTCATTCTAGACGTGATGTTTGTGACCAACAAGCTCTATTGCCATATTCCTTTACCGTAGCCATGGAAAACCATCCTCCCTCAATCTTCAAACGCCTTCCTAGACAAACCTTCACATAACGGGCCATGGTGAGATGCGAGAAGACATGCTGTCTGGTGTCAACTCAACGAGGTGATCATCGTCCAAGAAAGGCTTCGTGTCTGCTGGCGTTTGAGGGGGGCTGGCAAGTGACACTGTCCTGAGCCTCAGGGGCAACTTCTGCTCGAATCCTTTGCCCAGTCCGACCTTCTCAATGCTCTTAAAGTACTTGACTGTCTTTACCTGCAGCTCTAGTGTCGCGTCTTCGTCTGCAACAATCATGGAATATGGGTGCAGTTGTAGGCAAGACAGGGTCCACATGTGGTTGACGCCGCCCTCAATTGCTTTTTGCAGCGCGATGGATTTAGATGCACCGTTGACAATGATGACAACCTCCCTGGCCTATTTGAATAACTGTTAGTTGACTCGATCAACGTTGATCTGTTTCAGTGGGAACGCACCTCCATGACAGTTTGAACGCCGACAGTCAAAGCCATCTGAGGAACCTTCTGCAAGTCCCCGCCGAAGAACCGGGCATTGGCCCGGATCGTATCCATGGCTAGTGTCTTCACTCGTGTTCTAGAAGCAAGACTTGATCCCGGCTCGTTGAAAGCAATATGACCATCAGGACCAACCCCGCCGAGAAACAGATCAATGCCACCAGCAGCCTTGATCTCATCTTCGTAGGCAGCGCATTCGGCGTCCAAGTCCGGGGCGTTACCGTTCAAGATGTGCACGTTCTCGGGCTTGATGTCTACATGGGAAAAGAAGTGACGGAACATGAAGCTATGGTATGATTCGGGGTGGGATTGGGGAAGCCCAACGTATTCGTCCTACAACGCCTAGTTTAGAACTTGTCCTTGACCCATAGGGGCGTGCCTGTTTCAGCTTACCATGTTGAATGTGATGACATTCTCGAACGAGATACGACCGGCCTTGTGTTCTGTGACAAGGATCTCATAAATCTGGATGGGGCTGCTTCCGGTCGGCAGTCCCAGTACGAAAGGTTTCTCGGGTGTCGGGTCGAAGGTTCTGATACGATCTTTTTGGCATTAGTCAGAGGGCGATTCTACTACATCGCTCTGCAAGCTAAGCGACGTACCCAAGATGTAATGGGCAACATGAGCAGATGCAGATCTGCTATCGGGTCTGATGATGAGTCTCATGTTGCAAGTGTATCGGTGATTTTATTAAGACTTGTGCGTGTCGTTTGGCAGTCGTAGTGGACAATTTGGGTATCAATCGAAAGGTGGAAAGAATGATGATCAGGAGACAAAGTCTAGGGCAGTCAAGTTCTGGTGGTTAACCCTTCTGTATCAGATACTCTTGGGGACTTCAGGTGCTATTGAACCTTCAACACCGAGTGTAAGTGTCAGAGACACTTCGGCAATTTCTCCCGGTGCCGGCATTACCTGTCCGACATCACCGGTAGCTCATTTCGAAGAGACCCGTTTGAGCCCCCACGCGGCTTAAACCCAAAGATCGGAAGGAAAGACAGGTGCGGCCAGGAAGGGTCCCGAAGATCTGGGACCCTCTGGGTCACTAGACAGAGTGGCGTGCCTTCCGTAGAGCCGGTGCTGTGTGGACCTGTGGGGAGAGGGGCTCGTTGCATGTGTCACGAAGGCACGACATACTGCGCATTGATTCGCTTGGAAATATTGGTTTTGGTCTCAGCTAACTGCAATGATCCATGCTATGTGGCTGCCAGTACCACCCTCCTGAAAAGAGCCTGCAAAGAGCCTGCAACTCGGGGCTCTGCTTCTCTGCCACCTTTTGCTAATTACCAAATTTCTCATTAAACGGCGTGGAGATCGTTGCAATAACTCGAAATCACCGGTGCACAGCCAAAAACGTCTAAATGTTCCGTTGCTTACTCCTCCTTGGCCTGAAGCATCTTCTCGCTGTACTTCGACCCAGCCTTGAACCACCATGCGCCAACGAGAACAGTCAAGCCACCGACGACAACGCAAGTGTAGTTCATGTTGGCGGGCTCAACGGGCATGACATACGGGAACGAGAAGAACACGATGGCGAAAGTAAGCCAGCACACCGTGATAGTGTTGATGATGGGTCCCCAAGTAGCTCCCATGTGGAACACTCCACGGTGCATGTTCTTTCTTCTCGTGAGCAAGTTGGTCAAGATCGGGAACATGTAGGAGATGTTGTTAATGGTGACTGCAGTACCCAGCAGGGAGTTGAAAGCCGTGGATGAACCGAGGTAAAGACAACCCAGGGCGGCGACGATGGCAGTCACGGCCAGCTGGGAGTTCAGGGGGATTTGCCACTTAGGGTGGACTCTTGACCAACTATCGCCTAAGTCAGCATAAATACTCAGAACTTTATGATGAGAATCCGCTTACAGTCTTGAGAAGGGCATCGCTCCATCGCGGGAGAAGGCCCAGAAAACGCGCCCAGTGCTCAGCTGAGAGCTGACAACGCAGGGGCCGAGAGCAACGAAGAGGATGAAAGTCAGGCCAAAGGCTCCACCGGCACCCTGAGTGACCTGGCGGAACAGCTCTGCGAGCGGAAGGCCAGTGTTGGTTGTGGACAGAGCATCGAAGTCCTGCACGGAAAACATGAGGGTAATCAGGTAGGTGATACCCGTGACAAACGCAATTCCAAGAGTGATCGCAATAGCCAGGGGCGCGTTTCGGGAAGGCTTCGGAACTCGTCAATATGCAGGCAGATTTAGTAAGATGTCAGGAAAACTCACGTTAGGCATCTCCTCCGTGATGTGCGTCACACCGTCAAGGCCGCCAAGACTGTACAAGGGGTTGACCAAGCCGGTGATGAAGCAAATCACTTGGTTTTCCCAGCCGGTGTTGTTGATCCAGGTCTTGAACACAAACTCGGCGTTGCGATGGGTCGGCGCGCATGCAGCAACTGTAACCATGACCACGAACCAGCCAATCTGTAGGTAAAACAGGGAAAACTTGTTCAGGCCGGGGATGATCTTGTTGCCGAACATGACAATGCCGGCGGTGATGAGGTTCAGGCCTTGATAGACGATGAAAGTCTGCCAGGCCTGGATCTCAAGAGTCTCGTGGTAGAGCGCGATCAACGCCATGAGGACTTGAGCGTAGATCAAGTTTGTCGACGCAGTCGTGAAAATCCCTGAACGTAAAACTCGGATTAGCAAACATCATGGCGTCTCAGGGGTTGGTCGGAATTTACAGCCAAGCACACTGAACCACCCGGTGAAGAAGCTCAGGACGCCCGTCATCCGCCTAGGCGCTACAGCAGCAATCCAATGGTACATGCCACCCTCAGTAGGGTACGATGACACAAACTCCGCCAGCGACGCGCCCAAGAAACATTGCAGCAGTGTCACGAGAATGAAGCCGTATATAACCGCACCGGGTCCACCAGCATTGATCTCGGTGATGAGGCCCAAGCCCAGACCCGTCCATGAGATGGTTGTCGTTGATGCAAGACCGATGAGACTGAGGGTACTGAAATGGCGTTTCAATTCCTGAGTATGGCCTGTATCGGATAGTGAGAATTGGGTGCTGTCAATTCAAGGGGCATGCGACTTACCCATCTGCGCCAGACGAATCTCGTCGGCGTCGAGGTGCTTCTCTCCAGAACCGTCCATGCTCTTCTTAGAGCTCGACGAGATGTCGATCGGTCCCTTTGCTTCGGCCATGTTGAGTTTCGCGGATTGAAGTAGACGATAATCCACTCAATTGTACGTGATCGCGTGCCATCCCCAGCTTCATCGCGCGGGTGGGCGCTGAAAGAAACATATATCCATCGCGAATCACGGAAAAAGCCCCAATCCGGCGTTCTGGCCCTCCGATCCCGTTCTCGAAATCCACAATTGATAGCGGTCATAAGACGAACATTAGTTCCTCAGCTCATGGACCCTAGTTGAGGCGACAAAAGGGCGGATGTTTGCCGCGTTCCGATTGCTACGGGCCCCGATAAAACTACGGGGAAAACACACACCCGCGAAAGAAGCAGATACGATAAAAGCCGCGGTTGATAGAGAGGGCAGATAGACCCGGTGAAGTCCGGCCCGTATCCGTCTATCGGACCCCAAACCGCACCACGCCTGCAGGTCGAACTGCGGAGAAGAACAGACGACGGGCAGGGGTGCTCGAGTCATCAGTTGTGACGCTCATGGGGTATCCTTGTGTCTTAGTCTCCCCCGACTTTTGCTCACCCTTGCCCTAGACCACGGTGCCACGGCAGCGCTATCGCGTTTTGTCTGTCCTTTCGCTCGGGGATGTCCCGAGTTGCTTCTTTCTCACCTATTGCCGCTCAATGGCAACGTGCCAGTGGCTAGCCATGACATGCCTGGCTAGTTATTTCCAACGTGCCCACCAGGGTCCGAAGGGTCCCATCGACTCCATTCCGCTATCACCTCCGCATTCTTACCTAACCTGGTCAACAACACCGGGCCCAGCCACCGTTAGCTAGGGCCTCTACCGGTTGGTAGAAGTCTTGGGTGCGCGTCCACTGCTGTCGTGTGAGGTCACGCGGGTGCCCGGCTTCTTGATTGCTGCAATCTACAACGATGACGATCTGGTCCTTGACCCCGGGACTGCACCGCCTTGCAGCTCTTGGCCGCGGGAAATTTGGCATGACATGACGCTGCTGTATCCTGAGTGTGTGTATATTAGGGAGATGCTACCCCTCCAATGAACTGGTGTTCGTGATCTGCTCGCCCCCCAGGACTCCAAGGTCGCATCAATTGGGTCTCCCACGTGCTCTTTCAAGATGATCTCCAGCATGTCAAAGGCAACGGCGCTGCTTGCCCTCGCTGGCACAGCTACTGCGTCTTCATACGTCGCGAACCTGTCCACCAATGCTCAGGGTCTCTTGAATGAGTCAATGGCATGGATGGACCAGTACTACGACCGTTCGGCTGGCTATCTCTACGACTTCGGTTCTGCCTCTGCCCTCCGACACGAAACGCGCAGTTCCGTGTGGTACGCGCTCGGTCTTCTCGCCCGTAACAACGGCGACGACGCTGCCGAGGCGGAGAAGATCATCACCAACACTATTGCGGGGCAGTTCAAGGTCGAATCCGAGCAATGGTAAGCTACCATCCCGACACCGTTGCAGACTCGAAATCAGCCATTGACAAAGCTCTAGGTACGGTGATTACCAGAAATATGACGGGGAGCCCTACGTCGGCTCAGAGAACTACCCCGGCAGCATTTACAACTCCTGGGACCCCAATTGGCGAGGCTTCGTGGGCACTACTCTCATCATGGCCCTCGAGGAATTTCCCCACCTCCTCAGCAACGATACCCAAGACCTCATCCTCACATCGCTGCACAACACCACCAAGGGCGATGAGTACCGCGTCGGCGGCGTCGACGACGACAACCTCTACCCCGCGTACAGCAACCCCGCCATCATGCGCGCTCTCGTCTCTGGCTACACCGGCCGTAAGCTTGGCGATGCCAACATGACTCAGTCCGGCGAGAACTATGCGCAGGAGATCATCGACCTATTCGACCGTGCCAACACGCTTTCCGAGTTCAACTCAGGCACTTACACTGGCGTTTCCCTCTTTGGTCTGATTCTTTGGAGCAAGTACCTCCCCGAGGATTCGATCATGACCCAGAAGGGCCCGCAGATGCTCACCGATACGTGGAAGGCTGTTGCACAGCTCTGGAATCCTTCTATGAAGAACATGGCTGGTCCCTGGGATCGTGCCTACGGATATGACATGACCCGCTATGTCAGCTTGATGGCCCTGTGGTTCTGGACGTTGATTGGCAAGGAGAACTCATCTCTCATCTCCGCTGTAAGTTGGTATCGAACAATTTGGACCGCGCAAGTACTAATACCCATTTACAGCCCCAAGTCATGTCCCACGCCGCAGACTATGCCTGGGCCCCTCTCTTCGCCGTCCTCGCAGACTACCACCAGTCTCTCCTTCCCGAAGGCCTGGTCGCCAACTTGACGACCTTCTCTGGTGACCACTTCTTTACGGCATCGACCTACTACCCTCCCTACGACTACGTTCCCCGCAACATCACCAGCTGGCTGTCCGAGAACCTCACCATCGGCGCCGAGTCCTTCAATGAGAACGTGATCGGTGGTCCCTCCGAGAACCAAGCATCCTTCAACCCAGCCGTAATCCAGTGGAATACCGGTAACGAGATCTCCTTCATCTCGCTTTACCCCACTGAGATGGCCCTTGACGTCGCGGTTGAGGCCAACAAGCTGACCCTGACGTACCCCAACGGCACGGCCGATTCCATCTTCAGCTTTGTGGTCGGCACCTTCATCAAGAAGCCGACCGTCGCCGGCTGGGCTGACGTCCAAGGCTTGAACGTCAGCGTATCCGGCAACATCAACGAGACATATGCCCTGTCCTTTGCCGGAGAATACGGTGGTTCGGACTCGATGATCCGCGACTTTGAGTTCTGGAACTTCACGTACTCCATGCCTGTGGGCTTTGAGGGTGCGCCTACAGTTACTCTGGATGTCACTCTTCTTTAGAGTGAGGATTGCTAATATGTACATACAATACGACACAAAAACGGAGAGAGTAATGAATAATGAATGATGTTGCTATCAACTTGACTAATTCCTTGCCTGTGAACCTTGTCATCGCATAGGTACATCGGGCTGCCCATAGAGCTGAAGTGCGGAGTGAGTTTGATGAGACATGAGACATGTGGTCCGCCTCCCTGTGATCCAGACCTACGCCGCGATTTGGAGCCTCAGTACATGGCTCAGTTACTGATGCGGCTCTCGCAAACGAGCGACCTCAGAAAAGCCGCACGTGGCGGGCTGGGCCATTCTGCACTGGCTGAATTCGCCCAAATTTTAAACTCCAAGCCCCGTTTTCATCTTTTTATAGACCGTTCGGCGAACACCATTCGGACAATGCATAGTACGGCGGTAGTGGGTGTCCTTGTTTGCGGTGAATTCTGCTGGAATTTAGCGCCAGGTCTCACATTTTTCGTGCCATCACACGCAATCACGTCCCCAGAAGCGAGTGCGACGAAATAGCTCCCGGGAATTTTACGCTCATCATCTGTGATCTCACTGTCTTGCGTGCGACAATCATTGCCTTGCGTAGACATATCCGGCTTGCCCAGTCGGCGTTCGTTTTTGAGACCGTTGCCAGGGTCCGAACACCGACCCCGAATGTTGACGTCTGCCTTCCGTCTAGAGACACCTTCGAAGTGGATTTAAACCGGCCCAGTTTTCCAGCCAGGGAGCCTTGATTTGCATGTTACTCACCACCATCGAATTGTCACTTTTCCCCATTCCGATCCTGAAGGATTCACACCTTACCTTACCCACTGTTACCCATACAACAAACCCACATCCTCCACCATGTCTTTCTCATTCAACGGCAACCACATTGAGCTCGCCTCAGAAGCTCTGGGCTCAAGCTTCGAGTCTGAGGCGAACTCCAACTTTGTCTTTCTCGAGACCCACGAGCCCCTGTCGCATTCCCAAGAATCCGAGCTTCAATCGTATGGCGTCCGCTTCCTCCAGCAGCTCACCGAGACAACGTGGCTGTGCAAGTACGAGCCTGCCGACCTCGTCATCATCCGCGGCCAGGCTTTCGTAGCCAACGTTGCCGTCGTCGACCCCCGCCATAAGATTGCCCCCACCCTCAAGGCCCCCATGTGGGCCAGGAAGAAGAGTGAAGAGAGAGACGAGAAGCACACCGTTCATGTCAGACTTCATGACGAGGCCGGCATGACGGCACATCAGGTGGCTAGGAGAATGAGCGAGGTTACTGATGTGTCTATTGAGGAGATGGTGGTACAACGGGATAACACCGTGACGTTGGATGTTGCCGGGCAGGTGCTGTTGAACATTGCCAAGATTGACGATGTCGCTTCTATTGAGAAGGTTAGGGGGGAGGTCGAGGTGTCCTGACTGCGCACCTCACCATACATGGTTGATATCAAGCGAGCTTAATGGGAGCTATTAGTTTTGTACAGTTTGAATAGTTTGCACTTCGATGATTATAGGAGAGACCGTTGGGTCGAGTATGTACTGCGCCTCAACCTTTACCTCAAATCAGCTGGATGGAATAGTGATGATCTGCCGCCGGCTAGAAGCCAGCATTTCCCGTCGTACCATAATTTGATGTGAAAGGGAGATTTAAACAATTAGGTTGTCACATTTTGCTCAAGTGAAAGGCATGTCGTGAAAAGTGTTTAGCGCGACGACTAACAGTCGAATATTTTGCTGCAAGTATGGCTCCGCCAACCTCGGCTCGTTACCTCATGATACGGGGAGGGTCTCTCGACGGGCCAGCGGACTCAGCCCCATCATACTGCAAGCCTGTGTTGACAGAACAGCGCGATGGATCGTGATAGGTTGACCTCACAGGCCAGATGCATTAGGCTACCAATAACCATGCCCGACGAATTCTACCTTGAGGGTCAACGCGCCTTTAGCAACAGCGGATGAGCTCCGCAGTTAGGCTTCCATTTACATCATTCTAGGTCACATTTCGTATGTCTACAAGTGATCATCGGCCCTCAACTCCCCCTCCAGAGGCACCAGCTTGGAAGCCACTTTACAACTGTCATTGTCTCCGGTCGTGTTCTTCGTCTTTTACCGCCAGCCTAACTTCTACCTACGATGGAACAAGCCACCGTGTGCGACAAATGGATCGTTCCCGACGGCAGAAGGCAACATATTCAGTTTCCAATTTCTGACGAATCTGAGACCTTCTCCTGTTGCGAACTTTGCGACAATTTCAGGCAGTTAGTCGCAAAAGCTTTTCTACCAGATGATCGGTACAAAGAAGTCAACTCGAGATTCTCGGTTCCACGCCAAGGCTACAAGAAGACAATACTTCGCTTTCCCAGTCTGTCAGATCTAGGATCACAGACGAAAAGGGAGTTGACATTCACGGTTTATGCGCACCCGGGTATTCTATTCTACATACCTTGGTGGACTGTTCAACGCTGATATAAGTCTATGTAGACACACCATGCCCTTGGAATGTCCTGCGCCCCTACCGGAGCCTCAATCTGGATTTTGCAGATGACCGTTTAGCCGATTGCCTCCAAAACCATGCTTGCTTTCGGGAGCACGAGTCTCAGCTACCAAATCTTCCAACGCGGGTGATTAGTGTTGGTAACGATGCCAGCAGCATCCGTCTCATGGAATCCAGTGGAGTTCAAGATCGATATATTTGCCTCAGTCACTGCTGGGGTTCCAAGCAGCCTCTGATCACAACTCAAAGTAATCTCGCGTACCATTTGAATCACATTCCCTGGGACAAAATACCGCCTCTGTACCAAGACACCATACGCCTGGCTTGGAGATACGGAATCAAGTACGTCTGGATCGATTCGCTATGCATTTTGCA
Organism: Colletotrichum gloeosporioides; assembly: GCF_011800055.1. Classification (NCBI taxonomy): domain Eukaryota; kingdom Fungi; phylum Ascomycota; class Sordariomycetes; order Glomerellales; family Glomerellaceae; genus Colletotrichum; species Colletotrichum gloeosporioides. The sequence continues at coordinate 710,660 of NW_025544730.1, forward strand.
AGGCGACGAAAGAGACTGGGCGCATGAGGCAGGCCGTATGAAAGACGTTTATGGAAATGCTTTCCTTACCATAGCTGCAGCCTCAAGTCCGGACTGTTCTTCTGGAATTCTCAGCAAATCACTGGATGGCCGTGCATCTTTCGACGAATCGACGTTTCTTCACTGGGAAGGAACCACCACAGGGGGTGCGTTCAAGTGGATAATCATGTCGTTTGATCTTTTGGATTACAACACATGCTATTCATGTGATCCCAGCTTCTCTGACTTGCCGAAGAGTTGCTTGCCGACGAGATGCTTGACACCACTCTATACAAGAGCTTGGGTTCTTCAAGAAAATCTCCTGTCACCGCGTACATTGTCGTTTGCACTGTACAGGTTAAAATGGACCTGTAGAGACAGCATTAGATCTTCGGATAACCAACGTAACGTAGACCACGGTTTTCCACAAGGTTTCAATCAATTGATACAAGGCATTACCAAATCACCCTCCGAATATCAAGGATATCATTGGCTAGAGCTCATTCAGTGTTATTCCAAGCTCAAGATCGCCAAGGAGCACGACTGGTTACCAGCTCTCTCAGGCCTGGCCCAGATTTACCAGCAGACCGATCCTGACTCAAGATATCTCGCTGGAATATGGGACAATTGGCTGCTTCCCAGTCTGACATGGAGAAGAGCCGACTTGGGAAACATGGCGAAAAGAGGCACAGAGAGTCTGTTACCCAAGTCAGCGTCCCCGGAACAATCTGTGCAATCACATTGGTGCACTCCTTCGTGGTCATGGGCTTCTATCGGTGGCGCTGTTGTCTTTGAAGGCAATGATCAATGGGCAAAAGCCTTCGTTCTTCTACGAGGAGCAGATTGCGATCCTTCAACCATTCACAACCCATGGGGCAACGTCAGACATGGCAAGGTCGATATTTCTGGGCCGATCTCGGCGTTTGGTCCCAACGAACAACATCGATGTGAACTAGGTCATGAGACGGAGTTGAATTTTGACTATGACGCCAAAGACCTGGCTGGAAAAGAGATTGAATGTTTGGTCCTGGGCCTGGAAACTTCTTCGTATGAGAAGCATGGGAGGCAATCGAATAACCTGGAGTCCTGGAACCGACAGGTTTCTCTGTCCATTAAGATATTCGGACTTCTCCTCGAACCCGTGGATGTCGACACGGCCACTTATAGGCGAGTTGGTTTACTAAGGTATTACTACGAGGGGCGTGGTCCATATGCCATCGATAAGAGCAGGCGGGGAGCCTGGTGGTACCAAAGAACTACGGATGCATTTCGGAGAGACATTACCATTGTATAAACCAAACAGCCGTTTGCTACTCGAACTTCGATACATTCTCGTGACGGTACGAGTTTCGATAACTTCAAATTGGCACTTGTGCACACTCCATTCCAGTTTTCTGCCTGCCACCCGTAAGTTGATTACTGGCTCTCAAGCTACGAAAACGCAATGCGCACAAAATGCAGTCACTTCCGCATAGTCTACATCAGCGGTCACCCGTCAACGGCATACTAGGGCATGAACATGAAGCTAGAGGCTTCCGAGGTGGTAAATTCAGCTGGAGTTGATTGTGTGACCTTGAGAATGAATCACACGTTCGAGGGTCCTTAAGTATTTGAGGGCAAGGTCTATACTCGATCATAGCCTGGGAGAAAGGATCAATCGCGAGAGCTGCAACAGTAATAATTGCACCGATGCTGGCCACATAGCTGTCGATTTCCTGATCAGTATTATTCAGATGCTTCGAAGTTAAGGCTAATGGTCAAAGCAATCTTACGAATGCTCAAGTCGGAATGTCTGCTTGACGATGAGCACGAGAGAGCCCCATGGCCCACGACTGGCATCGTCGAAAAGAACAACATCAGCCAAGCGCCGAGGCTGGTTGAACCATTCCCATTTGAGCTGACCGAGCCCTAGTCTCACCATGTAATCAGTACTATGTACCTATCCACCTAGTTTCTCAGCAGTATGGTGTTGTCAGTGCAGTCATCAGTGTGCCGGCGACTAGATGACAAATTTGCCCTCCTTCTTTCGCGGGGGAGAATGGTATCAAAATCTACTTACCTTCAGCTACTGGCATAATCAACGATGCTTTGAAGACCGCAGTAAATATGGCCATAAGGGAGTTGATCGGTAGATATTTTGGCCACTTGGGTAGTGGTTGGCCCTGGTAAATGGAAAGAATGATGACGATGACCAGAAGACAACTAAGGGCAAGCAAACTGCTCATGATTTCCAGATACCAGGTTTTCCACAGGGACACAGGACTTCGATGTTGTTGTTCGACAGACCGCTTTTCTTCACATGGTTGCTCTACTGCGCCCTCTTGTGAAGGCAGCGATTCTGCTTGTTGAGTCCCGTTGGCCTCAGTCTCCAGTGGTTCAATCGCTCTCTCTACCGCGAGAAGGTGTTCGGAGCTGGCGTGATCGTCAGGAGGGGATCGATCAGATACAACAGGGCAAGAATCAGCTATGGATAGTGGAGATGCACTTTCGGTTTCGTTTCGCGACAAGATCTCGAGAGGCAATATTTCAGCCGTAGACGCTATCCTTTCATCAGACGAAGGCAAAGCAGCTGATCCTGACTTGTTTCCCTCAGTTGAGCGAGTAAGAAACTCGCTGCTGGTGGTGCGGTGGATCATCGCGTTCAAGAGTTGGACTCGGCCTTTCGACAGGAATGGACGGGGTCTGAGTGAAGCAGACACAAGGAGAGAGGACCCACAAGAGCCGGGTGCTGTTGTCTATATACATACTTACCAAGATAATGCACCGGATGGCAGAGCGGTATGAGGGCTGGGGTTGCAAGTCGTACAGTTCAACATTTGTGAAACTGAATGTCCCTTTAGCTTCCAGTCAAAATGCGACGATAACCGACGTGAGAGTGCGAGCTGACGCTTTCACGGCACTGTTCGACACAAGACTCGGGCTGCGTAGCGATTATCCCGTTGGTTGATACCACAGGATGCCTCACTTTTGCGTCACAGTAGCCTGACAGTGCCTGAGACAACACTTGATGAACGCGAAATGATTACGATGTAAGTCATTGTACGAATGCTAGAGCTAGCGATCGCATAGAAACTCAGTACGTTGGGGGTTGAGAGCGGCGGATGAGTTGTCATTTGAGTGGCCTGACAGGATCGGTGCCAGTCAAGTATTGGATGCTGCTGATATATCTCGACTATCGCAGATCACCGATCCCTCAGGCATTGGCGTCTGAGCAACATGGCACACTTTCAGGTGACAGGCGCACCGATTTGCCTGACGTTATTGTTGATTGTTATCGAGAAAGCCCCAACGATCGAAAGACGATAAATTGATTAGTGAAACACGTTTTCTTTTTTTTGGCTCGTGGAGACAGCAGTGCCGAATATGTCTCTTCATGAGTAGTCTATCTGTAGTGTATTAGTCTCTCTAGTTGGTTTTGTGGTTGCCTGTGCTGACAGGTTGCGTCGAAGGATTCGGGGTTTGTAGGTGTACTGACAAGAAAGGAAGGTCGTTTGGTTCTCACCAAGATCACGCCTTTCATTGATTGACTGGCAGTGGAGTCGAATCCTTCGTTTTTCTGATAGCTTACTTCAGATTCAACGTCATCCCTAACATCACTTCTTCAATACCTCTTGAGTGCCCGTTTAAGAAACAGCCATCAACAGTCCATGAACCTGGAATAATGGCGCACCAAGAGCATTCACCGCCAGATGTATACGAAAAGCATAACTCATTCTCCCAAGAATCCGACGACGAGGACCTCAATCTCAACTCCAACCTCTCTCCACGAGACACGGACGAACCCTCGACATCACTCTTAAACCACCGCGATGACACATCACCCTCCAAACCCCGTCGCCAATACACCCTCTCCCTCCCCGTCCTCATCCTAACAATCACCGCCTCCCTCCTCCTCGGCATCACCTCCACTCTCGCCCTCCAAACCCTCCTCTCCCGCACCCCCTCCTCCTCCCGGAACGCCAACACCCTCGCCTCCCCCTCCCCCTCCGACCTCAACACAACCTACCTCCTCCCCGCCCCCTGCGGCGCCACGCCCTCCGCCGCGCGCGCCGCCGGCTGTCTCTTCGACCTCATCTCCTTCAACTGGCTCCCGCCCGCCTGCCACGACGCCGCCCTCGCCGCCACCTTCGAGGCCGAGCTCCGCGCGGCCGGCGAGCTGGTCTGGTACCGCGACATGAACCGCACCGCGCCCCTCACACGAGACCAGATCATGACGGGGGAATACACAGGCGTGTACGTGAGCCTGGCGTACCATCTGCGGCACTGCACGGCCATGTGGCGGCGGATGCACCGCGCGCTGATGCAGGGCAGCGGCGGGCTGGGCAGGGTGGATAGCTATATCTGGGGGTATCATCATACGCTGCATTGCGAGGAGACGTTGCTGGGGCATCGGAATGAGACGGAGGGGGAGGTGTTTACGACGGAGGTGAGGATTAAGTATCCGGATTGCGGTGTTGTGATTTAGAAAGCTTGGCGGGATGGAAGAGAAGAACATTGATATCGGACTCCAGTTCAAACAGCACTGGTCAAGGGGCCAAACACATGAACAGCAGTCACATATTGTGTGATCTTGAAATGATCTGCGTCGTAGCTTCGAGATTGTAGAAAACACCGGGTATCATTCCCTCACCACCTCACTCCTCCAACCTCACCTCCCCAATCCAACTCTCCAAACTCCTCTCCTTTTCAACCTTCTTCTCAACCCTCGTCTTCAGCTTCCTCCCCCCGCCATCCTCCTCTCTCGCATCAACATCCCTCGGCCGGGGCTTCGCCAACAACTTTCTCGAAAACGGGATCCTCCACACCCTCGGCCCGTCACCAACACCATCGACCTGCTCCCCACCCGCCTCCGCAAACCCAGCCTCGATCGCAGCCCTCAACCTCTTCACGGCCTCCCAATTCCCAGTCACCGTCGTGATCCCCTCCCTCCACCCGTACAGAAACGAACTCACCCCCATCGCATCCAGCCCGCTCCCCTTCCTCCCCACCGCCAGCGCGACCCTCGGCAGCGCGCCCTCCTCCACCAGCCCCCGCGCCTCCTCCCAGCTCACCCCCGGCACGACCTCGACCGGGAGCTGCAGATCTTCAGGGACAGGGTGCTCCGACAGCGTCTGCAACTTCCTCACCCTCTCCCCGCGGCATTCATCGTTGCCCAACGGCTCGAACAAGATCCTCGTCCGAGCCTTCTCCGTCTCCGTCCCAATCTCCCCCAAAATCCGCAAAAACGTATCCGCCGCCTCCCTCGTCGTCACCAGCCGCCGCGCCCCGAGGGCGGGGTACATCGTCGTCACCAGCCGCGGCCCGTTCTCCACCTCGTCCGCCGCATCGAGCCGGTGCTGCGCGCCCCGCAACAGCGGACTCTCGGGCCCGATCCGCAAATGACTGCAGTCGCTCGCCAGCGCCATGAAGACGGAGCAGTCCACGTTCAGCGTGTCCGTGAACCCCGCAAACGGGTCCGCCTTCACCAGGTTCCGGATGGCCTCCTCCAAACCGGGCGTCGGCCGCGCCAGTATCCCCGCGTTCGCCGTCTCGACGACCAGCTCCACCCCGGTCCCCTCGCCGAGCCGCCGCACGAGAGACAGCAGCCGATCCACGTGCGCGTTCCGGCCCTCCTCGATCCGGCTCATGAGGATCACGCACCGCGGCCGGCGGTACCCTTCAAAGCTCCCCCGCGCCGCGGCGATCATGCACCGCGCCACCCGCGCGACTTCCACGCTCCCCTCGCCATCCTCCCTCAGCACCTCCAACATCTCCTCCTGCTCCTCCTCGTCCCAGTCCCACCCCGCGTCCGCCATCTCATAAAACAGCCTCCTCTCCGTCGTAGTCACAACCTTAACCCACTCCGTCCCGCCCCTTACCACCAAATCCACCACCGCGCCAACTCCCTTCCCTTTCTTTCCCTTCCCACCTTCCTCCGTCTTCTTCACAGCCAGCTCCCTCCTCATCCCCGCCAAATCACAACACCTCTTCGCCACTTCCCACACACTCTCATAAAACTTGTAATTACTCGCATCCAGCCTCAACCGCGTCTTCCGATCCAGCGCCTCCAGCTCCTCCCCCCCGAGATCCGGGGTGTCGTACGCGCCCACCATCCTCTCGAGGTGCTTCTTCTCCGACACGACTAGCCTCTCAAACGGGCCCAGGCCGGGGACGGCCTGGTTCCACGCCAGCGGCTTGGTGGTCGTCGTCGGGGAGGGCCGACGGGTGAGCGCCTCTTTGAGCGCGTCGAGCTCGCTGAGGAGGGTGGTGATGTTGGCGAGGATGTGTGTGCATTGCGTGAGCAGGGGGAGGGCCGGGTCCGGCGCCGAGGATGGTAGGATACCCATTTTTGGTAGCTTTACTTTTGCCCCGTCCTCGTATGTTCTGACCAATTTGTTGTGAATGCTAAGAGCTGGTTGTGTGTTTGGTGGACTTGGACGAAGACGGGATGTCGTGAGACGTCCACCTGAGCCGCTTCGACGTTGTCCGGCACGGAGCCCCAAAGATTGATGGATGGAAGATTCAACGTGTCCGCCCGTGAGATCCAAATCAGGCTGCGCTAAGCCTCGGTATTCCAGAATGACGCAGCTAATATTTTCAGACTTTCGGCGCTTCGCAGCTTCAGCAGTAACAACTTTGCCCGATGCCCGGCGCGTTCAAGAATCTTCACAAGGTCGCGGGGTCGCAATTTTCGACTGCGCTTATCGATAACAGACGAACGGAGTCGTCTCCGATCTTGGGCAGACAACAAGCCTAGCTCGCGTGGCGGCAAGGATGAACAAGCAGGGGTTGTCGACGCGATACGTGCTGCCTCGTTGATAGAGCCCAGCAAGTCCAGATGGGAATCTGACGTCGCGAGGCCGTTTCTGAAGGCAGGCAGAACACTGTAAAGGGAGCACGTGAGCGAAATCCGGATACGCGGGGTCGGGCACCCCACCGACGCGGGCCCGAACCGGGCCGTCCATGTGCATCACAGATGCAAAGCAGCCGAAAACACATGAGCTCTGTCACAGTCGTGAAATTCGTGTAGGTGAATAGAGGAGGTTCGGAGCCTCGACCTTTTCGCGTTCCATTAATCCTCCTCGCCATTGTTGGCCCAAGTCATGTTCATTAAGGCGATGTAAGCCGCCACCCAAACCCCGTCGTCCAAAAGTGCCCTTCATCCACTGCCATGCCCCGTCCCCGGATTCAATGCCCAAAGTGTTTTCGTCTAACCAACGGCGCAAACAGAGGTATAGTGTCCGATACAACGCGTCCTCCCAGAAAAGCATACATCAGGGTTCCGATTAGAAAACAGTTCCGTCGCTATCGATCAGGATTGGGGGTTCCTTCGTGTTCGGTCGGCTGAACTCGGCCATTTCGCGGCCGCCCTGTGACATGTTAGTCTGTGCTGTGTATCCCCTCGGTGCGGTTCTTGGCTTACCTTCCAGCTGCCTGCCTCGAGCAGTTGGGCGAGCGTAAGCTCGTGGCCATTGAGCTCGTTCCTGAGATGCTTGTTGACCTCTACACAAAGCCTGTCCAAAAAGCCCACTGTGATTCCGCGCCACTCCACGATGACGTCGTCGCTCGGCTCGAACATGGGCGCAACCTCTACAGGCTTGACGTTTGTCCTGCGGCAGTACTCGTCGTAGTGTTGGAGGCCCCTCTCCGTATCATCGGCCTTCAACGTAAGAACACCAAGATCGATGAAGAGACCGCCGTTGCGGTACTCGGGAAGACCGGTCAATAGCTCGACGCCTGCGAACTGGATGCGGAGCAAGGTCTGCATCGGTTGCATCAGGCTGTAGCAAAGCCATTGCGTGAGCTTGTGAAACGGAAGAATCGACTCCCACGCTGCTGTCGAGTTCTGGGCAGAAGGGGGAAACGGCGAAAACTGTGAAGTCGTCGGGCTTTGCGGTGGTTGCGGCATGGAGTGACACGGCCAGGCATCGCCGAGAGACACGCCGTTAATAGCGGTCCGCGACTGGGGCCAGATTGGTGCCAGCCCGTTCATGAGGACGTTCCACAGAGTGGGAATGATGACGATTGGCGTAGATGACGCTTGCGTTGAGGGGTGTGCCAGCAAGTAGTCTAAGTCGCGTTAGCTATGGCCAGAGCGGAGAGTGTCTTCAATGCCGGGCTGCAACATACCAACCATGTTACCTGGCCGGCCATTGTCTCCAAAGTACTCTCGCTTCTCAGTCAGAGCGGTTGCTAGCCTCACGAGAAGATTTGTCCTGCCCTCGACGCCCGCCATTTCATTGCCTGGCTTAGACTGCAGCCCAGCGGCCACCTTTTCTACCGTCAAGTTGCGCAGGGCGTCCTTGTCGACCTGGAACTTGTTTTTGGGATCGCTTGAGAAGGCACCCTATACCACCATCAGCAGCCGTAGAATTCACGCATACACTGGAAAACGCACCGTCTTGAACATCTCCAAGCTTGCCACGGCAATACCTTCTGACCTGCGGTAAATGCGGCCATTTTCCGTGCTCTTGTAGCTCCACTTGGTACCCGCACCGGCATCCAGCAGTACACTGACCAAGAAGAGGTCGATCATGCGGCGGCATTTTTCGCTATTGTCGACGTCCTCGGGGAAGGTAGAAAGGAGCTGTGCGATTCGGTCTCGGCCTCCGATGCAGAAATGCTGGTGTCGTCCGTGGCCGGGAATCGTGTTGAATGGTGCATCGTAATCTCTCTGCGGTGGATCATCAGGTCAGTACACTACCATTCGGCGAAGATTACAGGGGACGGGTGTTGCAGCCGGCGAGCCGCTCGATCACGCGAGCTGCGCGAGCTGCGGCAAGGTTGAAGGAGGACTTGGTCGAACCCTACCTTGATGATCTGAGAGACAAACGACACAACGTCGGCGAACTTGCGCATGTCCACGTCAAAGTGCTTCAGCTCATTGCGCAACGCCTTTTCGGTGACGATTTTGCTCCTCTCTCTGACGGCTCCCAAACTTCTCAGGTAGCCCGCAGGATCCAGCTGGGGGTCGGGCGGGCGCGGCAGGTCGACCTTTGGTATCGGAAGTGGTGAAAACGGCGTCAATGGGGTGCCGGGAGTGGTGCTGCCAGCGGAAGTTCTGTTCATAGTAATGCTGCGGGGCGGTGGTGACTTGATGCTGGAGGCGCCCGAGTTGATGCTAACACTCGAGGTGTTGATAGAGGGCTTGGAGCCTTTGGGGGCCTTTTCCTTCCTTGAAAACAGGCCCATTTTGGCGATTTAGGGGATGGCAATTCGATGAATAGGCGGTCCAGTGGGGTTCTGCTGGAGGGGTCGAAATGCTGCTGAGTCGAGTTGGGTCGACAGCAATGCGACGCTCGCGGGCGATCAGCAGGCAAGACGTGCGACGGCGGTCGTGACCGGGGTCTCGGAGAGGCGGAGGATGACGCAGTTGGGTTGCTGACTTTGTCAACGACGAATAGATGATGATCAGGGAGTAGCTTTGAGGTCGAAGACGCAAGGAGGGCAAAGGGGAGAGAAAAGACGGAAGATAGGAAGTCGAGGTTCGCCGGGAGTGGTTTAATATGAAAGAGAGACGGACGGCCGGTTGGTTCGACTTGCGGGGAACAATTCCAGCTGGTGGACAACTGCTGCAGTCGGGACAGGACAGCTGCGGCCCTGTGGTCGACAGTCTGAATGCGCTAGGAGGGATGCAGCAGCGGCAAGCAGCAAGCAGCCAGCAATCAATCAACCACTGAGATGGATGGGCAAGGCAAGACAGGAGGACTGGACCAGTGGACCAGACAGGGCACGGCACTGGGGGTGGGCTTAGGGCGGCGCCTGTCGCCAGTGGTGGCCTGGGCTGTGTGAGGCCTGTACCTTGGCTTGTCGGGAAGAGACTTTGAGAAAATGTCGACCGACTTGAGGTGACCCTGCCGTCGTCGGAGTAGGGGTGCTGCTGGGGGAGGAGCCGGGGCTCTGGTGCTCAGACTCAGGAACAGATTCCCTTATTGGTGTTAGAGTTCTGGCCGACGTCGATCTGGATCAAGGGTGACCGCTGGGAGTGGGCGAACTGCTTCTGGCTTGGTTAGCCTCGAAAAAATGTCGAGCCACTTTGAGCCATTCCCACTGCGCCGCGCCGCACGCCGGACACAGGCAGTCAGGCGCGACACCGGAAAGATGGAAGGATGATGGGATGGGGTGGGAGTGAATAAAAAAAGACATGTGTGTTTGGGCAATATGTGTGTATGTCATTGAGTATGTCTTGTATGCGCGTGTATGCATTTTGTGCACGTCCATGGCCGCCCATCGCCAATTTGGAAAAGCCGGCACCAGCTCCATGGGGCATCCTTCTGCTCCCCCGTCTGAAATCTGCACCGGCCATTTTTAGACCGAGAGATGGAGGACCTTGAGATCGAGGCTATCCATGCAGGTGTTGAGTGCTCTGGGCAGAATACGCGCAGAATGCAGAATGCACGGCGACGATCTCTCGGAGCAAGAGATGAGGGTTCGGAGGAGAAAAGTTGGAAACACGTACGGTTCTGAGAGGAGGGATGTAGCTCGTCTTCTCGCTCTCGTTTGGAGAGACGACGTATGGACGAAGTATGCGATGGAAGAAGCTGTTGTTTCGAGTCGGGCAGGAGCAGATGCGATGGTTGAAGAAATGATTAAGCTGGCAGCGGGAATGACGGCGATAAAAGCGTCCGATTGTCAGCCGGATCTGATCTGGGCTAGCAGGACGGGATCTAAGAGGCGTCCAATGTTTGCAGCCGGTGGAAATTGACGATCAATATGCGGCCCTCTCAAGGCACTTGATGCGCTTGGTGCTGGGGACACAAGGCGCTGCAAAAAGCAACACCAGCGCGGCGGCAGGCTGGCGACGGCCAATTGGGGGCCAGAGACAAGCTGCGTCGGTCTTGAGCTTGGCCTCAGAAGACTTAACCGCTGTTGCCGTGGGTATCGACGACGTCGCAGTGCAGCGCAGGGAGTCTAATGTTGAGGCTTTGAGACGGACAGCCGCCAGTGAGAAATGACGGCGTCGTGGGACTCAACGGGTGATGCGATGACGACTCTTTTGATGCAGGGCCAGTCGGAGGAAGGAATGAGGTACACGTCTGCACGATCCGGCAGATATCGTGCCTTTGCAGACGGAGAAAGCAAATAATAGAAGGAATTCAGAAAAGAAATGTGCAACGGTCGGAGTCTGGCTGAAAGCAGATACCACGAGCAAAAAGCAAGAAAGCTTTGTTGCACACACCGGGTCGAGACGAGGCGAGGCGAGGCGAGGCCGGGAACGTGGGGACGGGAGAAAGTCGGAGGGCGGAGGAGAGGAAAGAGACGGACGGACACAGGAAGGCCGAACGAACCCAGCCAGGGACAAATAATAAAGCTTGAGATGTGAGCAATAAGAATAAAAAGGCCGGGAGATTGGACTGCCTTGAGGTAGGTACTAGGTAAGGTATTCTGGCTGAATATGTGGATGAACCTATATGCATGTAGATGAATAACCTACGAAACTCAGAGGGGCCGACCTCATACTCCTTCTATTCTTATCGTTCGTCCCTTCTTCTTCCATCCATCGTCCTTCCTTGCACAGGCAGGCGGCCATCAGGGACGGCACGATGAACGGGAAGGAAGGGACGAGCCAGGCCACAGCTACCTTCCTGCCTTATTACGCTGGTTGCTACACACAGAAGCAGGTGCAGAGGAAGGAAGGTGCAACAATTGGAAACAGTGGGGAGACGGCATGGAATCCCGGGCCAACAATGCCATGTCCTTCATCTTTTTAGTCACATACCCGTACCATGGTATCTTGCACTCACAGTGAGTAGTGCACTTTAAGAGCTGCGGATGCTTGTCCCCCGCCGTCAGGATCAGTGGGTGATTGTGCCTTGAGGGACTTTCTGGATTGCTGATAGCTAGCTGGTGCTGCCGCTGCTGCTTCTCGGATATGGCATTGTCCAAACTGGGAGACATCCCCACTGGGCACTGTACTTGAAAATCTCGCCGTGCTGATGCTTGTCAAGCTGTCTCTCTGTTCTCTCGAGTCTAGTAAGTGTTCCTAGGTAGCCTCCCGCTGGACTGGATTTAGCGAGGCCCCGTTGTCCAATGTCTGCTGCAGGGCTTCATTGGCAGCACGGGTGGCCCCGGCAGGAACTGGAGCTCCAGCTCGGATACTGTCCACTCGTCCATGCAGTGTACTTTAGTGCCTCAAGTGGGTGGTCCCGTCCGCCTAATGGTCATCCGGCGCTGCACATTGGACGCACCTCATTGTCAATGATGAATGAACCAGGGCACCTTCTTGCTGTACCTAGGTAGGTAAGGTAAAGTAGTGACGCTATCCAGATGGAAAGAACACTGTGAAGGTGCCTTCCTAGTAATCCTGGGTGGTCAGAGCTTCGTTCTTGCCCCGACCAGATGGCAGGAACCCAGGCAATAACAAGCAGGAGGCAAGCGCAAGCAACAGCGGAGGCAGGAGCTCCTTCCCCAGATCATCACTACCAACACCAACACCAAGAACCACCGAGACCGACCGCCGCATCACGCAAACACATCCACCTCAACAACCACTCAACCATGACCGCCTCGCCGATCTGGCCCACCGTTGCAAATCACCAACTGATTCAGTCTCTGCCGCCTGCCTCCAGACCCTGACGAGACCCGGACCGCGCTTCAGGTCGCACTTGCGACGGGGCCTCTCAGGCGCCGGAACAAATCCCGGCGGGCTGTGACACTGCACTCCACTGCCCAGGTCCCGTCTCTCAATGATCCATCAGTGATCATCTCGATAATAACAGCTCTCCCACTCTTCAATTCTCCCACGAGGCTGCTCAAGGTTTGGCCCCCATACAGTGTCGACCTCTGACAGCCCCATTCTGGATAGTGCTCCCTCGGATTGTACTACGTCGTACACAAAGTACGTGAGCCCCGTCAAAAGATTTTTTCAACACCCCCAAGGACTCCAGTCGAGATGTAATCATGGTACGATCGTCCCATCTCTCGAGCCAGGGACCATCGTCTGAGCCATTCCTCCCATGCATCCAGCGAGGATATGATGCCAACCTACTGCCTATCTCCCCCGCTGACCCGCCCAGTCAACAGTGGAGGACCTGGACGACAAATGTCGACAACCGCGACAAGAAAACGTGCCTCGAGCACACTGCGGCTGCGCATTTTGCTTCAACCACTTGTGTAGTATTTACGTGCAGCCACCAGGGTCTGCAAAACGCGGTCCAGTTTTTACGGTCCTCCTCTCCTCGACAGACCCGGACCTCAACCTTTCGTTTCTGAGTCTGGTGCTGTCTCCAAGGGCCCAGCAACTGGATCCTCCGATTGGACCCTGCTCTCATGGAACCACGGGCCATCGACGATTCCCATGGCTGCTCATCTCCCTGCCGCGGCAACATTGGATTTACACGGAAATTCGGGATCAGACCAAGCCGTGCCTGTTCAGCCGTCGCGACCAGACACCGACGGTCGACCAGACACCTGTCGTGTACGGTACTGTCACCACTCGCGCACTCCCTCATCGCCGTCGTTTATGAGAACGGTCGGGATCTTGGAAACGATTGCTTCGCGTCACGGCCAATGCGGCTTGCGCAGCGTGCCGCTCCAGCTACGTCTGCCCGGTACCCGCGTCGCGTCTCGTCTAGTCTCGCCCTCTCACAGGGCCGAACACGAAGCAGCAACTATCGTGCCGAGGTCGCCCGAACCGACATCCAACAGGATGCCTGCGTGCTGTTGCCTTTCCTCGGACCCATCTCCAGTCAGGTTTGTGAGAAGTGCGAAAATTTTGTTTGCTTCCAGATGCAACGTCGGCCGCCATGCACACGCAAACCCAGCAAGCTGCGTGCTTCGGTTGCCTGGTCCTGCAGCCTTTGCGAAATGGGGAAATACAACATCGCTGCCGGCCACGCAGACAGGCTGGGGAAAAAAATAAAAAAAAAATCAGACAAGCAGCCAGACGGCCCGGGGAGCCCCTTCCACGCCCAAGGAAACCCCTCCCTGTGCAAAAGCTCGACTGCACCCTCGAGACACAGTACCAGGGACTTGGGCTCTGCGGGATGGAAGGATGACCGGCCTGTGTTGCAGTGCAGCCGATGCCTGCAAGGTACGGGAGACGGTGCACCTTTCTGGAATGGTCCGGCCTGGGAGCTGCATGCTGTGATGCGCGATGAGCTCCGTTGGACCCCGATTAACGCGAAGAAAAAACGCTCTGGCCATGGGGTGTATTCTGGGCTCTTTCTGGGCGTGCGATTCGGAAGTATGTCTCGGTGAGCATGTATGGGTGGAGATCTTGCTAGGGGATAGTTTGCCCTGCTATTAAGCCTAATTGGGTAGTAATCCTGACTTAGGGGTTAGCCTACATATCTATCTATCGCACGCCTCGCCTACCTACTCTCAAACTTACCTTCCTTCTTATATAATAATAATAATACATATATATAGCTAAAGTGATAGTATTTAGAGTTATTACTACTACTAACGCCTCTAGTTGTTAATCCCTAGCTTTAGTATTATATTAATAGCTTCAGAGAGTCTTGCTGACTATTAGGATATGTAGGCCTCCTCTTGTTAACCTTCTTAGATGCAACGTTTATGCTTAAAGTATATGTCTATAAGGATCTTGGTTTGTTTGTGAACTTTAAGATAGGTAGGTAGGGTAATAGCCTTAGAAACTTATCTTTATGGTTAGTAGGCTTCCTAGGTTTTATAGAACTTATAGCTACTTTCTTACTATATGTCTGCCTAATATTACTAGTGGAGGTTACTGATTATGTTATTAAGTAACTGCTATTATAATATATAGCAGTAGGGTAGGTACTAATAGCGCTAGAAGAGGTAATTATAGCTAATTATAATATTTAGGTTGTTAGGGTTAGTAGTATTAAAGTTATTACTGAATATAGTATTAACTAGGTTAGTACTTTTATTAATTAACTCTTATGCTTTATGTATTTTATTGATGATCTTTTTTTGTATAGATTTAGGGAAGTAGTGTAGACTTAGTAAAATAGTAGCTTTAGGCAGGATCTTCTTAGTAATGTGGTAGTAGTGGTTAGCTTAATTATAGTACTAGCTATTAATATAGTTATAGTGTTTGATAATCCTATAGAGCGAAAAATAGGCTATTAGAGCTTTATGGTTATACTTGAGGGAAGAGTGCTATAACTTAAAGGTATTAATTAAAGTAGTCTATAGGAGGAGTGGTGAGTAGTTATAGGTGTAGTTAGCCTACTGCGCATAAGTTAGTAGCTAGTTTTTACGTATATATGCTTTTTTTAACTTAAGAGTAGTAGTAACTGCTTTTTTAATAGCTTTAATACACTTATGCTTTATATAATGAAATTTTAGGGCAGAAAGTAGTAATTTGTAAGCTTTGTGGTATTCTAAGCTAGCTAGTTAGCAGTTAAGGGTTCTCTCATAGTAAATATAGTAGAGGAGGTGTATAACTTTAGTTTTACTAGCCTTAAGGCTAGGGAACACCTTATAGATAGTATGTTACTTAATAGTAGAGTTATTAGTTAAAAAGTAGTATAGGCGCTACTTACAGCTATGTTATTAATATTATACTTTAAGCTAGTAGAGGTAGGCAGTAATAATATCTCTATCAGCTTTAGTAGTAATAAAATAAGCTATAGGTAGCTAAGTACCTGTTAAATTATATATTATTATTATATAGAGGAACTAATTAAGCTAGTTAGTCTTATAGGTAGTATTTATTATAGTAAAAAGACCTCATTAGGTTAGCAGATTAATAGAAGTCTATCTAGCCTAAATAAAGCTATTAGAACTAGTGCTATCACTCTGATATTATTTAATATTAATATATTTAAATAAGTACTCTTATGACTATAATAAAAAAGACTTAACTTTATTAACTTATAACTCTTTGTAGTAGTTACGCCTAATAACCTTAGGATTAGGGTTTTCTCAGAACTACTTGCTGCTAGTGTTATAGACGCTTTACTAAGTTAGCTACCTACCTCTTATGGTAATTAGAGCCTTCTTAATAACCTCAAAACGCTTATTATGGCTTTATAGTATGTAGTAGACCTTAGAGGGCTTATAGCTAGAAGAAACTTATGTAGTAGCGAACTATTTAAGGGTAGGAGGGATTTTAGTGTAATCTAGTTAGTTAAGATTATAGTTAATATAAGGGCTGTAGGTAGTAGTAATCTTAATAATAAGGTAAGTAGAGAGGGATATATCAGTATAACGCTAAGTAATCTTAGCCTAAAAAAGGTAGCTAATTATTTATTATATCCCTTATGTGCGTTAACTGCTACTTTAACTTTAGTGCTCTTTTTTTTTAGTAAGAGGGCAGTAATAGTAGTAGTAAGTAAGGTGCTTTTTAGGGCTATCGATATGCTTATAAAAAAGTATAAAAAAGTTGCTTATATAGGGCTACTAGGCGTTAAATATATTGCTGCTGATAGTATAAGTAGGGTTAAGGTTAAAAAAAGAGGTATATATAGCTTTAATCTCTTTAAGTACTATAAGAGGGCTAGCTTAGGTTATTTTAGTCTTAGTAGTAAGTCTTAGGGGTAGCAGAAGTTAGTAGCGAAGTAGGGTAAAAGTAGCTTAAGTAGAGACGTATAATTAATCTTAGTAATAAAGGTATCTGCGTTAAAATCTACTTAGTTATTATGATACTGATTAGGGTTGAAATTGATATATAAGCTTAGAATAGGAGATAGGCGCGCCTTATTGATATTATTAGTGTTAGTAGCAAACTAGGCGAAAAGAGCGTTAAAAATAGCTTACTCTTTATAATTTATTGCGATAGTGAGGTTAATGATAGCGATGGCGATAGCGATAGCGAGGTAAGTAGGCAAAAGAGAGGGTTATAGAGGGTAGGTTAACAAGAGAGGTATAGGGAGGGTAGATAGGTGGGAATAATCTAGGGGGGGCTACTTAGCTTAAAAAGATATGATATTATAGATTAAAATATTGCTTATATAAGTATACTATTTTAGGAAATATTGAATATTTAGAAAAAGTTAGGTTTTCGCATATAAAAAATAATAAGATTATGTTGACTACAAATTAATAATCAAAAAGTAGGCTAGCAGCAGTGAGGGTAGAGGGGGGTGGAGGGTGGTGTAGAAGTTAGAAGTTAGCAGTAGCCAGAGCGTTTTTTCTTCGCGTTAATCGGGGTCCTCCGTTGCACTTATTGTCTTCGCGTGGCCTACGATTCGCAACCTCTGTCCGTTAATGGTGCCTCGCATCGCCTCTGTATTGGACAATGCGCTGCTGCAAGGCGTGCCCGGAAATGCGCAAGTGTCCTCTAAATCGGACGAACACCTCCACGCCCTACCTATCATCTGGGTAGCCTGGCTTTCGAGGGTACAACAAACATACAGCCAGTGACAGCTGTCACAGTCGAAGGCATTCTTTATGGATACTAAAACATTGGCATTTCCAGAACATTGTCTGGCAAATCGTGCTTGGAGCGCACTGCAAATTCACCGTCAAGAAGCCAACTTGACGCCTTTCGTTGTACTGCAGTTCCCGTATTGATTGGAGGAACGTCCTAGGCCGATACGATGATATTTACGGCCAACCAACCGCCACCTGCGGTCTGGAGCGCCACAGCCTCTAGAAGCGGAAGTGACAGCAGAAAACATGTGGAGAGACTAGGATGCAAGGCGCGGGCACGGTTTGCCTCGTGTCGTGGAAATCGAGGCACGGACGCCTCCCGGGGTGCTGTTTGTCTCGACGGTTAGCCAGGAGACATCTCTCAAAACTCATTTTCGCGGACCTGGGCGACCGAGGTGAAAGGGTCGGGAGCAAACCTCCTGAGCTCCTCAGTCCTCTCGGCAAGCTTGACAAGCTGCAGGCCGGCCAGCTCATGACTCTCACACGTACGATCTTTGCAAAAGACCCATGGCTGCTTCGTCGACGATGGACGCGCGACGATCGACAGCTCGTCAGCAAACAGACAGTCCGTCCTATTGACGCCAAATCCAACGACAGCTCACCTGTTAAATAGTGCGTCGCATTATGGCTTCGCATCGCGCCGGTGTTGAGCGACATCGACACCAGCTATATGGCGCCGCGTCAAAACCCTTGGACGCCATTGAAAGGGTCACCCGTCGGCTCGTGCCACTTTCTTCACCGAACCGGGTTGTTCGTCCAGACCCTCCCCGCTCACCCCCGACGCAACTCTTAGCCCCCGGCCACCAAGCTCAGATCTAATTGTGCACAGTGTTGCCCAGCCCAGGAAACCCAGTCTTCTCGAATTTTGAAAACTTCAGGGCCTCGCTCGACTAACTCGTTACGGAAGCTCCTTGACCACACGTTCACTTTAATTTTCCCGTTGGGCTTGCCGTGTCCTTTGTGACTTGCGCTGTTTTACACGACTCCGCTCCCGGCCTGCATTCTCCCTGATGAGAAGTTCTGCTTTCGGGAATCCTAACTGGACAGCCCCTATTCGCTTCCATGCTCGAAGGCTTGCTGAGGCCGGGCGAAGCATCGCCCCCTAGTCCGGTTCCGGGGACGATGCCGAGTTGCGCGATGCTGCCACGAGGTGGCCATGCTGAGCGCCGGCGTCCTGGGTCTTGAGGTGCTATTGGCGTCCACGGGGAGAACGGGCGAGATCAGCTCTTGCCACTGCCGGTAGTGGGCTGGCTTCAGCGCGGTCACTGATCGATCTACGCGACAGCTCGAGCGACTAGTTGTCATAATCGCAACGATCTGAAGGGAGAAGATCTGCCATTCGCGCACGTCTATTGAGCAGCTTTAGATGGCCACGGGAGCTCGAGCGCGGCTCGCGAGCGGTCCGATATTTGACCTGACCTCTCGTCATCCGGTAATTCATCAGCGCGTGTGATAGATACAATGTCTCACTAAGGATCCGGACACCATCGCGTCCGGCTACACAACGCCCGGCAGCAGTTGGGTACGGTAGAATGTGATAGGGTCCAGCCTTTCACGCCTCCACTGAGCATCTTCACTCAAGCCACCCTGAGACGCTAGCGCCACCACAACACTTCTGATCTGCCTGCCTTCTGTGAGGACCTTCTAAAGCAAAGGACGAAGCAACAGAACTATCAAAAGCAAAATGGTCAGCGCGAACTGACTGATAAGCAAAAGAATGGACGAACAGGGAATCGAACCCTGGACCACTCACATGCTAAGCGAGTATTATACCACTAACCCATTCGCCCAAGGGTTGATTTCGCCCGGACTTGAACCGGAGACCTTCAGTGGAACACTGGNTGAACCGGAGACCTTCAGTGTGTTAGACTGACGTGATAACCAACTACACCACGAAACCAGTGATTGTTGATGATACGGGTGGTTGTGTGTGTCTGAGAAGGTCTGCGGGCGGGTGGTGCAGAATTTTCAGCCGGCCTTGTGGAGTTGGGAGACCCATGCGGGCATCGGCGCCGATAAATATGGGTCCGAGCCTGCGGGACCGCGACGGGTGGTTGCTGTTGAAGTCGGACAGTGTAGAGTGCTTTGAGACGATGGTCAGGATAAGTTTCGGGATTGAATGCTCTGTCTAAAGATAGAGTTTTTTTGAGTCGTTGGGAAGCGTTTTCATTACAGGCTTTTGAGATCTGATTTTCCTTCGCTGTTATTGCAACAACAATTTTCGGTTTCTAGCTTAAACATGAACGCACGTATACTTTATTCAAAATCCCTCAACTTCAAACAGGGGAAATGTTTTTGAAAGAATGTTTAGACATTTCTTCGTGGCACGAAAGAGAACACCTCTCGAGTTATGGAAAAGTCTGTGGTGTGTACCAGAGCACTGCGTTACCCTGAAATGGTTGATGGATGCAATGTTGCTTAAGGTCTTCTTTCCACTTGCTCTCATTGATATAGGCTTCTGAATGAGTCAGAGGAGGGAGAAGGTTTGCTGGATGAGGCGTTTGAGTTGCAAATTTTAGGGGATATGGACTTTGGGCTTCATGATACCCATGGTTACCCATTACCCATTACCCATTACCCATTACCCATTACCCATTACCCATTACCCATTACCCATTACCCATTACCCATTACCCATGATCCAAATACAAACCCGTGGGTACCCATGGACAACCACATGTTCGGGTATATCTAAAGCCTATGCATATGAACTTTGGATTGGCGGACTCATGCAGTGGAGTATGACCTTGCTTGTCTCTATGGCAAGGCATGGCTCATTGTCTGCTGTATCCTGTGTAGTTTCAAGACTTCGTGGAGGGCCTGAGGCTTTCCCAAGGGATGACGAGTGAGGCCTTGTACCGGGTAGAGTTCATATCGAGGTGGAAAAGTGGGAGAGGGTGGGCTGGCGATGGCACCTTTTCTGGCGAGGATTCACGGATCTAAAGAGGTGTTTCGGTGTAGAGGTATTCAAAGGCTGCTGGTGAGGTCATGTACACAATGCTCATGAACTCAGACGCGTGTTGAGAACATTCACAATGTCCCGGGAGAGAAGTCGGGATGGCCGGCGTTGTGGGCTTTTTGTGGCTAGGAAAGTTGGTCTCACTCATCACATCTCAAAGCCCACATCCACCAAGTGAGCCCCGACAATGTTCAGGGTTGGCGGCTTACAAGACACATCAGATTGAGCCACACAGCATCTAGACAAATTTGCGTAAGAGCTTCAGGGGAGTGATTCTTTTATTATCCCTTGATGCAAGGTTACATGGTATCCAGATGGACACACACAGCCTCTCCCATATGGTACAGTTTCTCCCCTCTCCAACCCCCCTCGCCTTCCGCACGCTCATTTTCATGGGGGAATTTACGACGCATCCCCAGGAACGATCTAGATGTACACTGTTCATGGAACAAACACACCGCGGTTTCTCAAACCCGTTCATCCACAATAAAACCTCTCTACCTCCGGCGGCCGTACGTCTCCTGCTTGAGCGCCTTCTTCTTCCGCAACGCTTGCTCCGCAGCCTCCTTGGCGGCGGCCTTCCTCTCCTGGGCCTCGAGGTAGTTGCCCGCGCCGCCCTTTGCGTTGTGGATCGTCTGCTGGATGCTGGACACCACGCCCTTGAGGGAGCCGTCCTCGGAGCCCGGGCGCGGAGACGGCGCCTGGTAGGTGGCCGTGGTGGAGATGCTGCCGCCGTTGTATCTGCGGCCGCCCGAGGGCCCGACGACGGGGAGGCCGAGGGCGCGGCGGATGGAGGGGCGGGTGAGGGTGTAGTTCTGGACGACGCCGATGAGGCCGGAGACGAAGAAGTACCACTGGACGGCGGCGGGGAGGTACAGGGTCACGACGACGGAGATGGGGCCGATGACCCACATGAGGATCTTCTGTTGGGCCTTTTGTTGCGGAGAGGCGTTTGCGCCGGCGGTCTTATAGTGGTTTGTTAGTTGAGTTGCGGAGTGAGGGGAGGAACACGGGCTCTTACCTTCATCATGGCGAACATGGAAATGGGACCGAGGATGGGGAGGATGTACAGCGGGTCGGGGACGGAGAGGTCGGTGATCCAGCCGAAGCCGCCGTTCTCGAAGCCGGGGACGGGGATGCTGGAGGCGCCGTTGAGGACGCGGAACATGCCGTAGCCGAAGGGGATCTGGAGGAAGCCCCAGGCGGCGTTCAAGGGGTTGACGCCGGCGCGCTTGTTCATCGTGGTGAGGTCGCGGCGGATCTCCTGCGCGCGCGCCGTGTCGCCCATACTGAGGGACTCGACGGAGGCCTTCTTCAGCGCCTCGTACTGTGGGTTCTGCTGGACGAGCTGGAGCTTGGCGGAGGTCTCCTGGGCCTTGAGGAGGGGCTTGAGGAGGAGGAGGCGGAGGAGGACGGCGGTGACGGTGATGGAGCCGATCCAGGGCAGGCCGGAGTAGACGTGGACGTGCTCGAGGGCCCACTGCATCACGGAGGACGGGCCCCAGCCAAAGTCCAGGCCGAGGGTCTTGAGGTAGCCGATCTGCTCGGGGAGGTCGAGGAGGGTGGCGGCGTCGATGGAGGGGAGGGAGGAGGCCGTCGGGTCGACGAGGGTTGACGGCTCGGCGGGGATGGAGACGGGCTCGGGGGCGGGGGCGGCTGAGGCGGCAGCGACGGTTTCGACGGCGGGCTCGACGGGTGGTGAGGGTGCCGGTGGTGTCTGGATTTGGGCTGGTTGTTGGGGTGCGGGCTCGGATTTGCCCCAGAGGGAGATGGCTCGTCGGGTCTGGAGGGCGCCGCCGATGGCCACGGTGCCGGCGAGTCTGCCGCTTGAAGCCCTCAAACCGGCCCAGGGGGCGGCGCCGCTGGCGGTAGTGGGCAGGGAGCTGAAGTTACGTCCGTCGCCGAGTCGTCTGGGTGACCTAGAGATCTGGCCATGGAGTTAGCCTGTGACTTTTCTTGGGATGCAATCGCGGGGGCACTGGGTCCGGCAATTGGGGAAGAGGGAGGTGCGTACGGCTTGGCTGGATATGCTTCTGGTCGCCCTCGCCGAGGGGAGGGAGCGGAGGACGCCTCTGCTGGGCAGCATTGTGGGCGATTGTGAGGGGGGGAGAGGGGTGTGGTGGGAATTGAAGGATGTCGCTATCGACAGATGCGCGGCTGCTGGAAATTTTTGGGGACCGCAGACGCGCCGGGAAAACGTCGGGTGGGTGGCCCAAGCTTCCCGGCTCCGTCTCCCGGGGCCTGGGGCGGGCTGGCGGAGGGTCAGCATTGGATATGAGGGATGACAGGGAGCTGATTCGTTGCTTTCGTCAACAGCACGCTGTTGTTTTTGGAGATTCAGAAGACAAGAGGGAATAATTGGTTCGTTTCGTTTTTGATTCTACCGTCATGTATGTACGATTCAAGATTCTTGGACTCGTCCCTTTCACCCGGTCCGCGCCGCCTGTCTAGGGGTCTTGTTTGTACACCCTCCATCTTCCGTACGCCGATGCATGATTTGTGTCTATTCTCTGCCAGACACGATTCCTTCCAGGTTTTGGTTCATTTTGCTGCATATCCTGTCTGCCGGGCAGGATCGCCATCCCCGACGAGAGACGATGTCACAACAGTGGTGCTTGTGAAGCATCACCCGAAGAGCGCCGTCGGTGCGTCTAAGCCATCATTCCCATCCGCCTAGTCATTCCAGGCTCGTCAGGTCGTCGAGACCCGGGGACGGGGCGCGACGCTTGTCGCGGACCTCCAGGCCGGGGCCAATGGGGTGAGCTCTCCTCCTGGACATGGGGAAGACCTGCCGAGTGTTAGCTTCTCTGTCCTGTCCATATCGCCATTTCCAAAGCTGCATCATGCGCAAGTCTTCTCGCGCAGCAGCGAAGGCGCATCGTCCAGTCTGGCCGTACCTTGGTACCGCCCCATCCTAGCCTGAAGGCCGCCTCGTGGGCAAACAGCTCTCCGAATCCCAGCATCATGCCGTTGATGAAGGGCAGCAACAGGTTGATGGCGGCGCCGCGAACCAGACCCCAGAAGGTAGGCGGCTTATAGAGGATGATTGGCGAGTTCGACGACGGGGGGGACGGGGTCTCGGCCTGGGAGTACTGCTCGCTGTCGGAGCGGATCGTGACGCCAGACTCGGCCAGGGGGTGGAGCGAGTCGTCGTGGGAAGCCATCGTCGACGGGGGGTTTTTCGTATCGGATGGGAGGGAAATGGTTGAGGCGGGATATTGGGGAGCTACTTGGTGACCGCAGAGTAGATCCAACGACGGCGAGCGAGGCACGTTTACCGAATCTCGGCGCTGGGCGAGGTGCTGTGACGAGGATGGAGAGCTCCGGCTTCACTTCGGGAAATCATCACAGCTAGCTGAGGTGCCTGAGCTCTCCAAGGCGGGACAAGACGGGATCCATGGATGCAGATTAGATAAGCGCGGGGTCCGGTGGATATCTGATCCGGCTGCACCGCGGCGCCCACCTCAGGGAAGGTGCTGTGGTGGGGTTCTGGAAGGTGCACCTGGGTGGTCTGGGTTGCTCCATCCCACGTCACAGGGAACGTGCTAGAGAGGTACAGGAACGGAAGCAGCAAGCTCTAACTCAGGCAGTTACGACCACTAAGCTGCCTGCTCTAGTCCGTCCATCACCAACACCATTCACCACCGCAGGTAATCACGTCCTTAGGTAACCTTGGGAGGACACAACCTTGAAGGGACACACCTTCTTAATTTTACCTCTGTCAAGACATTCGCCGCGACTCATCCATCTCAGCAGCGACAATTGCATCGCTTCGTCTCTCATTGCAATCCTCCTTCTCTCTTCCCCACCATCCACCTACAGAACCGCCATCATCATGTCCGGCAGCAACAGCGCTTCGCGCAACAACATCCTGCGCGACTTCACCAGCCTGACTGGCCTCCCCGAGGCTCGCGTACGTGCTTGCCGGTTCCATACGACCTCGTCGTTCGTTGCTTGCGTTCCTGGCTGACCCTCCTCAGTGCACAGAGTACCTCGAAGCCGCAAATTGGGACATTGGCCTCGCCGCCCAGGCTTACTACGCGGACCACGACTCCGAAGACGATGCTCCCCAAAGTGCTGCCGCATCGTCATCCCAGCCCGCCCCTGCCGCAGAAGCATACACCGGCCCCAGAACCCTCGATGGCCGCCCTGCGCCTGAGGCTGCCCGCGGCGGTGCTGCATCCAGCAAGGCACCCAAGAAGAAGGGTCTCGCCACCCTGAGCTCCCTTGGAGGCGGCCACGCGCATGACGACGACGATGATGAGGACGACGAGGACGACGACGACAGAGGCAGGGGTGATTTGTTCGCTGGAGGAGAAAAGTCTGGTTTGGCCGTGCAGGATCCTTCTCAACAGGAGGGAGGTGGCGCCAAGAAGATCATCAGTGACATCCTCGCCAAGGCAAAGGCGTAAGTGCTGGTCACAGTCAACCCGAGATCGTCACTGACTTTTACAGAAACGCTTCTCGCCCCGAGACAGCATCTCCGGCCGGACCCTCCCGCTCTACCTTCAGAGGCACCGGCCAGACCCTCGGCGGTGAGGGCACCGAGAGCCGCAGCATTCCCGACCCGAATGCCTTCCAGGAGGGCTCTGGCGGCCCCCCAGGCCAGACCGGCGAACCTCAGGAGCGCACTCTTCACCTGTGGCAGGACGGCTTCAGCATCGACGACGGCGAACTGCACAGATTCGACGACCCGGAGAACGCCATGGATCTGAACATGATTCGCGCCGGCCGAGCTCCCCTTCACCTTATGAATGTGCGCTACGACCAGCCAGTCGACGTGAAGCTTCACCAACACCAGGAGAACTACCGCCCCCTTCCCAAGAAGTACAAACCCTTCGGCGGAGAGGGTCGCCGTCTCGGCAGCCCCGTCCCAGGCGAGGGCAGCTCGTCGGCCGCTGCTCCTGCGGCTTCGACCACCACCACTTCCGCATCGACCACCTCTTCCGGCCCGCAGACCACCGTCGACGAGTCTCAGCCAACTCTGACCCTCCGCATCCAGCTTCCCAACGGCACGAGACTCCCCGCACGCTTCAACACCACCAACACTGTCAATGACGTCTATGAGTTTGTCCAGCGCGCCTCCGCCGACACCCGCACCAGATCTTGGGTGCTGGCTACGACATTCCCCAACAAGGACCATACCGATCGCAGTCTGGTGCTGGGCGAGATGCCCGAGTTCAAGAAGGGCGGCACTGCCGTTGTCAAGTGGGCTTGAGCGAGGTCTTTCAAAAATGGCGGGTAACGGCGGCGTTTGGAATTTCTTTTCAGCCCAGCCTTCACACAATTGGGTGGTGCGGCTAGGGCGTACGAGGCCTTCTTGCCTCTGGGTGGAATGTAGATTCGTCCCGACAAATAGAAGTACTCAAGAATATCTTCAATGAACAAGTGGTATACATGTGATTTTGGATGTATGCTATGCTACAATGTCGTGGTTCCTTCAAACGCCCTCTTGAAATGGTATCATTAATCATCCCTGCCATGCGCCACAGGCTGCCGCCCAGCGTCACACAATATTAAAAAACAGATCTACGGTTCTTAATGTCTCTTTCTTCCTCTCCACCCCAGCCACACCCTCTCACGCAGGCCCAGCCGCCCCGCTGTGCGCCATCATCGTCGCCGGCCCGTCGAGAAACTTAAAGTGCTCAATAGCAATCTGGCAATTGAGCATGGCGGCGTTGAACCGCGCCTCGCCGGGCGGGAGGACGACCATCAGATACGTGTTTGTCGTGAACTTGAGGATGAAGAGGTTGAACCGGGTGCCGGCCTTGTGCTCCATGCGGACGAACTGCTCGGCGTTGCGCGGGGTCCCCGTGAAGCGGGAGATGGTCTGCTTGAAGTGCTTCATGATGTTGGACATGCGCTCGAGGCGGTCCTCTGTGGGGTTGCGCTGGCCCTCCTCGGAGGTCCACGAGGAGACGGCGAGGAAGGAGGTGCGCTCGAAGAGGAGTAGCTCCTCGGCCTCGATGGCGACGCCGAGGTTGGCGAGGTTGCGCTCGATGGTGGCGAGGTTGGGGACGAGGTCGTGGATGATGCTGGCCCAGGCCTTGTAGAGGGACTGGTCCCAGATGGACGTCGCGAAGGGGGTGATGTCGAAGGCGCCCGTTTGCGGCGGCTGCTGGAGGGGGCTGCTGGGGTCGTTGCTGTCGTCTGCCTGTTGCTGCTGTTGTTGGTGGGAGAGGTAGCCGATGGAGTTTGCGTACTCTGCCGTCTTCTGGCGGACGACGCGGACGCGGTCGTCGTAGACGGACTCGCGGTGGGCGGGGACAACGAGGTCCATCTTGTGGATGAGGACGTAGATCTTTGCCTGGGGGGAGAACTGGAGGAGGGCGGAGATGATGGAGACGTAGGTGGCGAGGTCGCGGTCGATGTCGCGGGACTCGATGTCGAAGACGTAGATGAGGACGCCGACGTTGGAGAAGACGTGGACGCGCTGCTGGGAGAGGTAGTTCTCCATGAAGGCCTCCTGGCCGCCGCAGTCCCAGAGGTTGAGGGTGAGGTTGCCGAGGAATTTCACGTGGGAGAGGTCGATGTCGATCGTGGCGCCGAGGCGGCGGGTGTCGCGGGCGATGTAGTTGCTGAAGATGATGCTGCGCATGCTGGACTTGCCCGAGCCGGACTTGCCCATGAGGAGGACCTTCTTCTTTTTGGGCTTCTTGACTTCTGCGAGGGGCGCCGGAGGCCCTTCCGTGTATGTGTCTGCCATGGCGGGCGTTCGGGGTGGTGGGTTGTTCGCGAGGATGGAGGGGGGTTTGCGAGATCGAGCAGCTGGAAGAGAGAGCTTCCGGGTCGGTTGGTGCGGGCCTTGCGGGCGCGGCGCGTGGATGTCGTCGGCTATGGATGATTGAACACGTGTTTGAATGATACGGTCAAGAGAGGTTGAGCAGGCTGCTGGCGGACGGCGGTGGTTGAGCAATTGGCCGTCGTGCGCTGTGGAATCTCGTGTGAGGTTGGGAAGCTGGAGATGTTGATCTTCTGGTCAGCGACCTGATTTCCTGGAAATTAGGTACGTATCCTGGCTGAAGAACCGTGCTGGGTGGCCGATAAGATAAGGCCTATTACCCGGCAGCAAGCCAAGCTACCTGCTCACACTCATCCTCTTTCATGATCTTCATCACATCGTGATGTTGAAAGGTCTTGGCTTGTCGCAGTCTGAGAGACTCGAGCAAACCTATGTCGAGAGATGACGGTTGATGACTGTGCTCTCGAGACAAAATCACCTCACAAGCCTTTTTGGAAGAGGCTGGGATGGCCTTCAGCTGATGCTCCTAGACCACCATCACGACAAGAAAGAAGCAGATCGCGATGCCGAATGCTTAGTGAGCTGCATCACGCCTGATCATCGAGTCGCAATCGGAGCGGCCAAGACGAGGTGTCACTCTATTTTTACGCAAACCAGATAATAGCAGCGTTGTTCGGGTTGATGGACCGATCACAAGGGATCCGGTGTCGGATTCCCTGCTTCTCGGCAGTGCCTAGTCGAGGCCGGGCAGATAATAACTCGTCCCGATGTTCTACCAGCTCCTCGCCGATCACCCACTGAAGATGCGGATTGCCTCAGAAATTTGAATCAAACAAGATTCAGTCATCGTCAGCGCAGTCGAGAAAAGCTATCACCGGCTCCCTCCCGGCCCTGCTGCACACTATCACCATCCACCAGCCATCCAGGGAGTCCAGCCTCCAGCATTATATGCCCACCTCAGCCGAAGGGATCCGAAGGGAGAGATACGCCGTTTGTCCAATGATGTGACTCGAGGACACCAGAAACGGTGAACCCGCCCCTCGTTGGAGCGTGAGACTGTGTCTCAGTCCCGACGACCCTTGGACTGCCAACTTCGCTTCTCCCTTGTCCGCGCGGGCCAATGAATACGACGGGTGTTCGTCAGGTTTCGGGATGCCGTCTCGCACACCAAGGGCATCTGCTGATACCGGGCTAGCGATGGACTAGCGAACGGGCTATGGGTGTGGATGGGCACACTGTTCAAGATTTTGGTCATCCCTACGGACAAAGGTGTTGGGAGAGGGCCACAAAGAGGGCAGATATGACTGTTCAACACCCCCGTTCGAGTTCGAGGACATCATGTCGTGGATGCTCTGCAGTCAATCGTGTGGAGAGATATCGAGGTCTATTCGAGGTGTTCCCTCGATTCCGTTGTGCCTTTCGTTGATAATTCCATCGACGTTGAGTTACGTTCTCGTGTAAGTCGAGCAGGCTCCCACTCTACAGGATGACCTCTCCATTTTGGCACACGCAGCACGGCGTGAGCTCGCCGCTATGGCAGACCCAACCCAAACCGCCCCGTCGTCCTGAGCGTCCCGAACGCCCTGCTCGTCCAGACACACCCGCCAGCAATCCCACCCCACACCCGCGGAGCAGCACGCCGGGCCGCAGAACCAGGGTCGAGACGCAGTACCGTCCGCCGGTGCCCACCAACAGACCCCCGATCCGCTCACGATACACCGCGCCGGAAGACGAGTCCCGCCCAAACCCGAACGCGTCCTCGATGCTGCCCCGGCGCGCCAGCGGCTCGCCCGGCCGCGTGTACAGCTCGTCGACGCAGCCGTACGAGTGCCGCAGCCCCGTCATGACGCTGAGGATTCTTTCGCCGAGTCGGCATGGCGCGAGAGACGAGAGGGAGCGGGATGGCCAGGAGAACCGGCCTGTTCAGGAAGTGGTGGAGCCGCCGTTGCCGTCTCCGGGGCTGGCGCGGTCGAAGTTGACTTCACCCAAACGTCGACGGCTTCCCCTGAGAGACTCGATCCTGCTGAAGCGGAAGGATTCCCCCGATTCGTCAAAAGTGACCACGCCAACGAGGGAGAGTATGCCCGTCAAAGCCCCCGAAACTCCGGAGCAGCAGGTTGCGGTGCGTGGAAGTCTGCCTCCTACGCCGTCGACGCCGTCCAAGTCGCGGCTGAAGGGGTTCCCGAGGTAAGTACACAACCGATGCGAAGGAGAAACAGACAACTGATGTATACAGGCTTGGATCATTCTACCGTGAATCGAAGCCACCGCCGCCTCCTGAATATCGCCAATCCGAGCAGTTTCCCCCTCGCAAGGAAGTACCGGTACCGGAGATCAACAAGAAGCTGCCCGTTCTGCCATCTGATGGCCCAGCGGCTGATGCTGGCGGCACCCTGGTCTCCCGAATCTCTACCATGATTCTTGACGAGGGTATTGGGGCTGGCGCCGACAGATCTTCTGCCGCTCTGAAGGTCTGGGACGCCGTGGCCAAGTGCTTAGATGGGATTGCCAACGCTTCTACGACCGAGACTGCCAGCAAGCCGTCGAAAGATGACTTCGTTCCAGACAAGGTCTCACAGGATACGCCAGCCCCTGCCTCCAAGTCAATTCATCCATGGCCGCTGGAAGCATGGGGACTTCGGCATAACCAGAAGCAGAACAACGACAATCGGCGTGTGGGAGAAGGCCCAAAGGAGGGCGAAGGGGATGTCAAGCTAGATGCTATGCGTAAAGCAGCGCCAGTCGACGATGTTCAACAAGCGAAAACCACCACGACGGTACTCCCTTGCCCGTTCAGAACGCGCAATCCTGCACGATTCAACGTCAGTGATAGCTGGCATTGCGCACAAGGGCAGTGGAAGAGCCTTTCCGATCTGCAGTAAGTCAGTCGCGGTCAATGTGAGGACTTCACTGACCTCTCAAAAGACAGCACATCACGAGGCATCATCGCCATGCCAGCGATTCCCAGCTGTTCCAGTGCCCGCGATGCGAAAAGGGGTTCCCTGAGCCGAACGCTTTCAAGGAGCATTTGATGCTCCCGAGGGAGCAGATGTGCGATCCTCGCTCGGAGACTGTTCCGCCCAGCAGTGACCCTGAAGATGGCATCACTGCCGGCAGGGCGAGGACGCTGTCCGAAGGGGTCGAGGCGGGCAAGATTGGGTCGTGGGGCGACTTGTGGAAGTGTCTGTTCCCAGATGACAGGATAGTTCCTCGTCCAGGTAAGTCAAGCATGCTCTTCGGTGAGATAACCTCCGCTAACAAGCCTAGCCATCCTCCCCGCCATCGAGCTCCCACAAGTTGAACAAGAAGTCTTTACCAGCGCCAACATGTCCACCCTCAAAGCAAGCCTCGAAGAACGCCTCAAGTTCCTCGCCTCCCAATCAGCAAACAGCGACCTCTTGTCAGCACAGATCCCCGTCATCACGGGCTCCCTCTCCCTGGCCGTTGAAGCCCATCTCCGAAGTGTCTTCATCGCCTGCCGGACCCAGCCCCCGTCCCGAGTGGTCAATCGCTCCCGCTCCGCGTCCCAAACGCAGGATGCACCAAACAACCGCCCGCGTAAGCTCTCCACCGCGTCCTCCGCCGCCGGAGTCAGGAATCTTTTCGAGCCACCAGAAAATCATCGCCGCCCACCCCTCATCGAGACACGGAGCTTCACCCGTGACCCTGCCACCCGTCCACACATCCCTACCCAGCGCCGCAGCCTGAGCGAGGGCTCCCCCAAAGCCAAGCTCCCCCCTCGCACGACCAACCTCCCCATCCCCGCCACCCTCACGATACCCTTCCCGCGGATATCAGCACTGACGGAGCACTCCGACGCCGGCCCCGAGGGGAACACGTCCCCGAAGGGCACCTCCTCGGACGCGGAGTACTCCTCGGGCGTGGAGTCGAACCCCACCAGCGCAGGCGGCCTGCGCGACTCGAATAACACGGACATACGCTGCAGCAAATGCAACATGCGGCCGTCGCTGCGCCCGAATGAGGACGTCTTCTGCGACCCGCGGCTCAGTGCGGCCCCATCGACGCATACGGCGCCGCACACTACCGACTCGAGCTGCCGGTTCTCCGACTCGGGCATCGGCATCCTCTGCCGGAACTGCAGGATGCTCGAGGAGCTTATCAATTCGTACTCGCGGGCGTCGTTGCAGTCAGCGGACTCCTCACGGCCGCCAGCACACGGGACGACGGGGCCGGAGAGCAAAAGCCAGGAGGAAGTGGAGGAGGAGCCCTCAGCGAGGTTAGTAGCGCCATTCTCGTTCTCGCCGGACCTCTCGGTCTCCATCGACGAGAACGACGAGGAGACGCTGTTCGACCTGATGCTGGACTCATCAGCGGCGTACGTCGAAGGAGGAGGAGGGGGTGATGGGCAGCAGCAGCCGAAGACGCAGGCTCTCGTCTCCTCGCCCATGTTCCCTCCCCCGACGCAGGACCTGCCGCCGTCGCCGTATGGGAAGAAGTATGACCGGCACGGCGGGCATGACGGGGGTTTCTTTTGACTATTTCTGGAGTTTTTGGTGTTTTTGTGGGTGCCGCGGATGTTTTGGGTCAAATTGGGATGACGAAGCTGTCACGATGTATGAACAATTGGAGTTTCCTGGGGTTTCTTTACATGCAATCCCGTCCTGTATGAGCTGTTTAGCAAACAGAATCTCTTCATTTCATCTTCAAAGCCATCGCCACCATCTTTTGAAAATGTAAAGCAAAACAGTCAAACCGTGTAACTTGGTTGACTGTCCCATCGCGTCCGAGCCAAGCTGATCGATCACCCGATGCCACGCCACATCGAGGAATGCAGGCCAGACCATGTCCATTTTAGCCGCAAGCGTTCGTTCCGTGCTCCCCCCCGCCTTTTGGGGATCTGCATTGCACCCG
This sequence comes from Colletotrichum gloeosporioides, assembly GCF_011800055.1. NCBI lineage: Eukaryota > Fungi > Ascomycota > Sordariomycetes > Glomerellales > Glomerellaceae > Colletotrichum > Colletotrichum gloeosporioides. The sequence goes on from NW_025544730.1 coordinate 742,534, forward strand.
CCAGCCCCGCACTCACTCTTAGTGCCCCTGTCGCCTGCTGTAGTTGATGCATGGGCTTCGTCAACAGCATCAGTCATGTTCAGTCAGTTCACTTGTGAAGACGAGTGAGATGAGATTTGTGAGATTGAAACGACCCAGCAAGTCGTTAAACAATGAATCCACCTTCATTGCCTCCGTTCCAAACACACAAGTCCAGAACACGAGCAGAATCAGCCAACATGCCCGTCCCAGGGGCTGGTGACGTCGCAGCTGCAAGGGTGCAGTGGATCGCCCCGACGCCCTACCGCGGATGTACGTCATTCTTACAGCGTCCAACTGCAGCTGCTGCAGGTGCTTCCAGCTGTGCTCGGACGAGGGAAACATGCCACCAGAGGAAGGACTAATAGCAGAAGGGGAACAGCTAGCTACCCGAGCTCCGATCTGATCCTCCCTTTCCAATAAATAACACCTCCTCTGTCACGAGCTTTCCCCTCCTTCATCGTTCGATCAATCCAACAAAACCCATTGAGCTCCGCGGAAGGCACAATGGCAGAACAAGACCGCTATCAATCCCATCTGGGAGTCAACACAGACAAGATCCCAACACCGAGCATGCCCGCCTCCTCGGGCGCCGAGCAGGATCGCTTCGGCGGCTGGTTCGGCGGCAACAAGGCAGACAAGGCCGCCGACGCCGTCAAGGACCATCTCCCCCGCGGCTCTGGTGCCGAGCAGGACCGCTACGCTGGCTGGTTCGGCGGCGACAAGCTGCCGTCCCTGGAGAAGCTGGGCGAGAAGCTGCCGCATGTCTCCGGAGCCGAGCAGGACCGCTACAATTCCCATTTTGGCGGCGACAGGCTCCCCTCCATGGAGAAGCTGGGCGAGCGGCTACCGCACGTCTCGGGTGCCGAGCAGGATCGGTACAACCGCTGGTTCGGCGGCGACAAGCTTCCCTCCATGGAGAAGCTTGGAGACCGTCTTCCCCATGTTTCTGGGGCCGAGCAGGACCGCTATGAGAGATGGTGGGGTGGCAAGGGAGAGCAGGTCGCGGACAAGGTTGAGAGGAACATGCCTAAGACCTCCGGCGCCGAGCAAGACCGCTTCGGGGGCTGGTTCGGAGGCGACAAGCTCCCATCCGCCTCCGAGGTGAAGAATGCCATACCTCAAGTCTCGGGCGCAGAGCAGGACCGCTTCGGAGGCCACTTCGGCGGCAAAGCCCCCTCCGCTGAGGGCATCTCCCGCCGTCTCCCTCGAGTATCCGGCGCGGAGCAAGACCGCTACGGCACGCACTTCAACCTGCACCCGAGCAACCCCGTCAACAGCGCCACCACGACAACCCTCGGCCTCCTCCAGAACGCCCTCCTCCCTTCCTTCGGGCTGCACGCTGGCCTGAGCACCGTCACCTACGCCGTCGCGCGGTACACCGATCGCGCCGACGCCAAGGACTTCCTCTGGCCGACGGGCCAGGTCGCCAACGCGTGGTGGACCGCCGTCGGCACCCGCGTCATCTACGACGGCCTCTCGCTGCCCTCGGCATGGGACTCGCTCGGCTACACGCAGAAGCTGCTCCTCACGGGTGTCAGCGCCTGGGGCGGCCGCCTGCTGTACCGCATCGCGACGCGCAGCGTCAAGCGCGGCCGCGACGACGACCGCTACGTGACGGCCAAGCAGCGGGACCCCAAGTTCTGGGACCGCGCGTTCTTCACCATGTTCCTGCCCGAGGCTGCCTTCCAAGCTCTGATTGCGCTGCCGTTCACACTGCCCTTCCAGGCGCCGCTGGCGAGCGCGCGCGCGTCGCTGATTACTGACTTCCCTGAGACGTTCCACAGCTTGGCCGTGTTCCTGTTTACTACTGGATTTGCACTTGAGACGCTTGCGGACACGCAGCTTGAGGCGCACTCGAGGAAGAGCAAGGAGTTGAACCGTGAGGGTGTTTGGAGCATTGTTCGCCACCCCAAGTAAGTGCCCCTTTTGTTTCTCATTATGTAAAATACAGGTGTTGACCTCATATAGCTACCTCGGCGACGCCCTCTGCCACCTCTCCTTCCCTGTCCTGCTCTACAGCGCCGGCATGCTCCACCCGCTGGCTGTGCTCGGCCCGATCTTCAACTACATCATCCTCCGCTACCTCGGCGGCGACAAGGAGAACGAGGCGAGCCAGGAGGAGCGGTACGCCAAGACGAGCCCCGTCAAGCTGCAGCAGCTGCGGGAGTACCGGGCCGAGAAGAACAGCTTCTGGCCGGCCGTCAAGGAGGCGAACAATAAGTGGGTGTGGATCGTCGCCGGTGCTGGTGTTGTTGGCGCCGCTGTCGAGAGAGGGCTCCTTGCGTACTTCAACTGAGTTGGATGTGCGGGATGAATTGTTGTTTGACTAGTGTAATGGAGTAAAAGGTTGTAAACATAGTAATTCAAATTGAGTCAAAACGAAAGCGACACTGGCATACTTCAATATAGTGAAACTTGAGTTCGGCAGGATGCTCGATCTACAGAGTTAGGTAAATCAGAATTCAATATGTGTCAATATCCAGGATGGCTCGCAGAAAGCAGTCAACAAGGTGTGCCCACAGGCGGTAACCTGCTGTGCGAAAGTTAAAAGGTTAGGAGAAAACCAAAAGACACTACAAACCTCCGGTGTGTGACCAATAACTGAGCGTCCCAATTCCATGCCTGTAGATGCAACACCAAAGCCAAGATGACATGGCAAATCAAGCTGTATAAATCCGGGATAATTCCATTAAATGCCACTAAACAAAGTCATCCATCCGCCGGGTCGCAACTGACAAATTGTCGATTGAGTATGGTATGACGTGACAAAAGCCAGCCATTCAGGGACTCAACCGGAAAGCACATGTAATCCTGTTGCTTGATGTGATGACACCCATATTCCAATCCGTCGCCATGAACCGAAAGTTCCAGCCCAGACTCTCTCCCTATGAAGCCATAAACCCGGGATAATCCAATAACGCTGACAGAAACATTCTCGCTCGGGCATTCGTCCTCCATCCAGCGACTCAACTGCCAAACAGACAATGCAAGACTGTTCCACGAGTCCTGTACTCAACTGACAACCAGAACGTGTAGTGCTGCTGCAGAGAGTGCCATGAAGTGAACCCCCTATTTCAATCCGTCGCAATGAACCCAAAGTTCCAACCCTCTGTCTTCAGATTCTCTCCCCCATGAAAAAGCGTAGTCCACTCTCGGGAAGACCCCAGAGAGACAACATGGCGAGGAGCAGAAGCCATAGCTCTCTAGAACTTCGGCTTGGTTTAAAGCTGCTTCCGTTTGGTTTGAAGGTGCTTGCCGCACTTTGCTCTTTTTTGTTCGTCCTTGGAGAGAGGGCGGTCGCCGGGGCCGTCTTGGAAATCGGGAGTCTTGCCCTTGGGATCCTTCTTGCCCTTGGGATCCTTATTGCCCTTGGGATCCTTCTTGCCCTTGGGATCCTTCTTGCCCTTGGGAGCTTTCTTGTCCTTAGGAGGGCCGCCGGCCTCGGCCTCAGCGTTTCGAACCGCAGCATCCTCCTCTTCCTCCCCCTCCTCCTCAACATCTCCCGCGTCCTCAACAGCAGCCGCAGCAGCAGCGGCAGCCTCGGGATCCTTCGCAGCGGCGGCCCTCGCCTCCGCGCTGTAGTCGTGCTCCAGCAACTCCTCGAAGTGCTCCGCAAGCGTCATGGCAGCGGCGCCGCCGCCCATCATGCCGCCCATCTTGCTAAAGTCGGGCCCGATGGCCTTGCACGCCCATTTGGTGTACCAGTCCTCGATGGGGAGCTCGGGGTGGCCCCACCAGCCCCAGCCGCCGCGGTCCTCGGGCACCATCGTGCCGTTGATGAGCTCGTCCTTGCCGGTGAGCCCGTTGGGGCAGCGCGCGTGGACGCCGCTAGATAGCATGCCGCAGCAGGCGCCGTCGCGGCCGCCGTCGCCGGTCTGTGGGAGGTGGTCAGACATGAGAGAGTGGAAGGGGAGGAAACGTGGCAGGGCTCACGCATTTGCCGAAGACGCAGGGGTAGTTGGCGCCCCTCACGTGGCAGGAGTTGCCGTTGCATCTCTGTGGGTTGTTAGTGCCGTTTTGTTCGCTCTTCTGGCTGTTGGGTTGCAGCGTGTGGCTTTTGATAGGACGTGACTAAAGGTAGACAGGCAAGCAGGGGGAGGAATGGATTCATGGGGAGGTAGATAGCTGTGTACAAACAAAGATGGAGAGGCAGTGAGAGACAGAAGAAGCCGGAAGCAGGAAAACGAAACGCGAATGAGCAAGAAAACGTAATCTCAACTTACGCCCTTCGACCCGATAGACTTGGGACAAATCGTCTTGCGAGCCTCGCGGTCCTCCTTCTGGCCCATATCTATTCCGCCTCTATAATATCCGTCTTCGCGGCCTTTGCTGCCCTTGCGGCCCTTGCCACCCTTGCCGCCCTTGCCGAGGGCGTCGACACCGGAGAGGATGGTGACGGCCGCGAGTAAGACGGTGGTGACCTTCATGATGAAGGTGTCCGGGTTGGTTTAAGGCTGTGTCGGGACCTAAAGGGTTAGTTGAAAGCAAAACCAAAAAGAGGAGAGAGGAGCGAAAGGTTGAGAGTGTTGTGTGCCTTTTTGTACGCGGGTATCGTGCCCCAGGGCATGTGGTGGTGGCTTTTTCATCACCTTGATTGTTTGTGGCTGTTGAATCCGTTGGGTATTGGACCTTGCGCTTTTGCGCCTTGGAGCGATATTCATACAATATCCGTATTTGGCTTTGAATGTGTGCATGCGCTTATACGAGAAGGTTTGTCACGGAATCTGCCCTTGGGCCAAGGTGGAAGGCTTGAAGCGAACGAGAGGGCTCCCGGAGGGTGTGCGAATAACCTCAAAATATTGATAACTGGATGCGTTCCTAAGGAAGTTTCAAGCCCATCCAGGAGGGGCTTTCCCAGGGGGGCAAAAGGCAGCAAAAGCACATCGGTCAGTGCCCAGTACAGTAGTATGACGGTATGGTTTGAGAACGATGAGCAGTACATTTGATTTGCTATGGTAACCTGTGATAGTCTCATTCCAATTTTGTCAAAGTTGAGATTCGCCGCAAGACTCCAACACTATTCTCTCTTGATGCAGTTCTCTAGTCTACCTGAGACGCTGTCTCTCTATTTTGTTTGGAATCATACAGAATTGAAGCACTACAGAACGGAGTAACGTTAAGAAACCGTTATCCACGTCCGGCTGGCACAAGCTTCGACCTTGCGTATCCCATGAACCTGTCGCCGCACATTTTCAAAGAACCGAGGCTTGCCGCAAGCAATATTCCACAGTAGAAACCTTCCCACAAATAAATCAGTTCTCACTATTGTTTGCCCGGGCGCCACCGGGGCACCTTCGTCGTCTCGCTCGTCGGCCGCCACACTGCCATGAGAGGTGGAACCCTCGTGGATCAATATCACGACAGCGACGATCAACAACCTCTTTCGTACAACTACCGGGGGGTCCTCCTTCGCACTGACGGCTGTGAATTATGGGGAGAGAGTGAAACTCACACCGCAAAATCTGCGTAGTATGTCCCGGACGCCCGCATCGACAAGTCGGACTCGCCCTGCGTCGGCCGACGATGTGAAGTCCTTTTGCTGCGTGGTTGCGACTCAGGAAAGTGGATGGCCGGCCTTTCCTTTCAGAAGGTTGAAGTCGGTATTTGGGCACCGAGATGAGTCCGACCGAGGTCCAGCAGGGTTTTAGGGATCTGGACTGATCGACAGTTGCAGCCAGGCATCCATCCATGGTTTGTTGTCCACTGATTCACGTTGGGATCGATGTGAATCCTCTTCGGAGGAGGATGCAATGCTTGCTTAGGTAGATTGATTTACTGTTTGGAATCACGGTTCAAATAGAAGTTCGATTTAAAATAGCACTGCAAATATTGCTAGAGGGATCACGACGGGCAACTTCTCTATCACATCGGATGGCAGTGCATGGAGTCAAAATGTCGCCACCACCTCAAGTCCAGCACAAAAGAGTCCGAATCAGGCCCAACTCTCCACGAATGGCAACAAGACAAGCCGGATGCGGAAGTGCTACACCAAGACTTCTACGACGAAAGTCCCATTTCGGAGTGTTTTCACGGCCTGCAGTAAGCTTATGGGGACACCGCAACTGGATCCTTCCTTTGGCGGGGCACAAACAGCTGAGCCTTGGTGATGTTGCAATACTAGCAAAAGGACATGGCAGTTGGGTTCCCCGGGGCCTGCCAATGAAGAATGGTTGGTGCCCGTTTAGCGGTGGATCGTAGGATCGAATGCCGGCAGCCCTACGACGATCTTCGCTGAAAAGCGCTAAGCCTGACCAAAATCCTTCCGAACGGGACGAGCCTTCCGACTTGTTGTGGAGGTGACGATGGGAATTCGGACTGAGCTTTTGACGATAGACCCTGTAGACCTCAACTTGTTAGTCCAATGCATTGTCTGACGGAAGGATGGGGCCTGAGCTACAACTGTGAGGCCGAGACTAGGTGGCCCTCTGTGACCAATCAAGTCTATCTGAGAAGGCAACACCGGCTCGAGTACCTGTCAAACATGGAGTTCATTTTCAGAGAATCGTACCATTAACGCTGACCTGTTCTCACAAGATCGACAGTCACAGTCAGCCCTGAGGCACATCAAGCGAGTCTGACAATAGACAGATCCACAATAGAAACAGAGGCCGGGCACTTGTACACGCAGCAGTGCGACTGGAGAGACTGGTGGAGAACAGACTTACACGGCTCGGCCACAAGATGATGATGGGTCTGATGCGAATAACGCCTGCTGACAACTTGCTTGAAAACTATATAAACTACTGAATACTCCGTATGCCATGCAGTATTCTCACCCAAATCTCATCATCATAATCGCAGCTTCATTCAATCCAAAGCTCCCAACACACAATTACCCAAGCAACAACATCTTCTCAACTCAGTAAAATGCAGTTCTCTACCATCTTCGCCATCGCTTCTGCGCTCACCCTCGTTGCCGCCGCTCCTACTGCGGCCCCCGAGTCTTCACCTGCGGCGGCAACTCCTGCCCAGCTGTTCAAGCGCAAGGAGTGCCCTAGCAACTACGCTTCCAAGGGTGTATGTGGTCCTCCCAACTCACGATGCTCTCGTTAGAATGTGAGACTGACTGATGCCAAAATAGGTTTGCAACGGAACCAGCTGCATGTGGGGCCTGGTCAACTACGACTGTGGTGTCGGTTCTTGCGTAAGTCTTCACGTCTTCGCCTTTCACTGATGATTACTCCAGTACGGAAATCGGGTTGCTGACCTGGGGCTTAATAGGTTGGTGCCGGAGCTGGCGACGGATCTTGCTGCGGCTGGCCCAGTGATGGTGGCGTTGCTTACTGCCCCAACGGAGGATTTTAAGCAGCATGTCACTGAAGATACTGGGGGGATATGTCTTGTCGTAGGATATGAGGAAACGAGTATGACCAGCATGATATGACCGGCAGATTTAGGTGCATCTAGTCACGATCTTTACACGATTCCATGAAATAAACACATTCATTTGGCGCGACTACACCACTTCTGTGTCAAAGTTCATCTCGATAGCTGGTGGTTTGAGAGAAGGTCGAGAGCCTACTATCTTGGTGACGCTGTCTAGGATAGCAGCGAAACTTAAGTCGAATAAGACACTTGAAGACGTTGCCCTCGGATAAAAGTTACCGGACAAGGAAATGGTGCGTGCCCAAAGTTTAGAGGCATTAACGTGAATAATTGCCAAGGACGATCGGGAATGCCCACAACACCCATAGCCAGATCAAAAAATTGACTATTAGACGATTTAAGACTTGGCACAATTGAATAATGATTGGTCTGTGGCGAGACATCGTGGCTGAATCGAGCATGAAATTGTCTTGTTATTCGCTCTAGTTAGGGGGTAAACTGACCAGAGGGGGAGGGGGCTTACTTGACCATACTAGCCTAACTAGGTAAGAGGCCTACTTTATAAAAATTACTTAGCTAGTTAGGTTATCTTACCCCTCTAGTTAAATAATAACCTAGAATACTAGAGTTTCCCTCCTATACCTCTAATACTATAAATCGTATAAGTCTATTATAATTACTCCCTAATTAATTCTAAATTATTCCTATTTAATATAACTATTTTTTAAATCTTCTTTATTTCTCTTAGGTTTATTATTATTATCCTTAATATTAAGAATAAAGTAATTAAAAACCTAGTAGTTATATAGTAGTATTAAAAATCTAAAAATATTTAAATCTAATTCTAAATAAAATCTATTCTAGAAGTAATTTAAGAATAATTCTAAATCTATTTTAAATTAAAAAGGATTATTTACTTATTAAAATACTATTAATCTTAGTTTTAATAGAACTAAATACTTAAAGTTACTTTTAAATTAATAATATAGTATTAATAACTACTTTAGAATTAATTTAGATTTTTAGATTTCCTCTATACCTAAATATAA